>NC_068392.1:4807331-4967208 GCF_023724105.1 Carassius gibelio | reverse complement strand
TTTGGTCCTCACGCGCATCTGACGCTCTGCGGCGCGTCTCCGCCCCTCACACGCGCGTTTACAGCGCTAAATTAATCATCTTTTGCCAATTATTATACATTTACTTCATTGTCAGCTCCAGGTACTTCATTTATTATTGTTCATTGAACTGTTTGAAACAAAAAAAGGTTGTATTTCAGTAATAATTCTAAATTATCAAAATAAAATATATAAAATAATGGTTTCTATTTTAATATCCTTTAAAATATAATCTATTTCTGTGATGTGCAGCTGTATTTTCAGCATCATGAAAATATGATGATTTATTATTAGAACTATTAATAGTTGTGCTAGCAAATATTATTTTGGAATCTGTGATCTGTGAAAGTGTTTTAAAGTTTGTGGTTTTACAGAACATCACAGTTATATATGACATGATAATAAGGCCTGAAGTTAGGGAGAACATTTTAAGGAAAATATAAATATATTTTCATAATGATTTTTTCCTTCTCAAACCTTGTCTGTGGTGTAAAAACACCCCTGGCCAAACGGGGTGCATCTCTTCCCCTCTTTGATAATTACTGTAGTTACCATGTTCTGAACATCACATCCTTTCTTTTGTCCCTAGATGTAATCTATATACATATATATATAGGTGGTTGAATAAAAATATTTGGACATTATTTATAAAAATTACCTCAAGTTAGCACCAGCTTGTTAGCTAGACATTTAGCATCAGCTACAATATTTACTTATTTTCAGTACTGTTATGAATAAACATTCATGTCTGTCTAACGTTACTCGTCTAGTTAATCCAAACAATATACATATGTATAACGTTACTGTTAATACACAATATAAAAACAGATGTCATGGTAGCATTTTAATAAAACTGTTAATATTACGGTAGCGGGGAATTTGGACATGCATGAGTTATTTTATTTAATCTGTGTTAGTTTAAGGTTATTTTATTTTATTTTTTAACCTAAAACACAGAGACGCTGATTGATGTGTCTGCATGTCAGCATTTCAGTGGGCTTAAACAAATCACTCTTTACAGCGGATTTAGTTCCCAAACAACTGACAATTTTGACCTAAATATGATTTTCAGTTACAATAATTAATCCTAAATTTCGACATTAATAACTTACTTTTAGCAACATCAGACGCACGCGCGCTCACAAGATCTCCCGCTTCTTACTTCTGTAGACTCGCACTTAACGGTTCATTTGAATCAGTGAGTGGTCGACTCCAGAACAGCTGCAATCGGATCATTATAATTCGTAAACGAATCGTTTGGTGCGATTCGCGATCCGATTAAAGTTTATTTTGAAAAGACTCAGTTCGTTCATGATGAATCAGACACCGCTTCTGCGTGTCGGAGCACGTGATATATTATAGGGAGTAACGACCCAGATAGCAAACAGTCATTGAAACTATGCTGAATCAACATCCCGTTGTCAACATTAAGTCATTGAATCAACATCGAACTCTGATGTTGATCCAACATCATTTTGCACCCTGATTTAATATTGAAACAATGTTGAAATTCTGTCCATAGATCAACGGAATTTCAATGGTATTTCAATTATCAGGAATATTGAAACAATGTTGAAATTTCAACTGAACTAAGGATCAACGTGATTTCAATGGAATTTCAATCATTTTTAAATTTTAATTTTAAATGTAATGCCATAAATTAAATAGCCTGCTTTATCTACAGCCAGGATGTTAAAAATTAATAGAACATTTAAAATCTTGTATAAAACACAGAACACACCACACTATTTAAAATCAAATTCCTGTTTATTAGCCTCTACTCTTTATTTACACTTCATTGTCATCTGATGCCTGCATAAGTTGTCGTCCAGTCCCTCCTGCCCGGTCTGGCGAATAGCGCAGCCACTTTTGGGTGAAAATTGGGTGATGGTAGCTGTCCCCATCTGCTGAGTAAGAGCATCTAAAACAGAAGATAAAATCACAATGCAAAACAAATTTAGCATTTAAGTTAAACAGAACATATATTTGAACAAATTCAGTAGCCTAGGCCTATGATTTTTCAATGATCGGATAAGGCAATAAGTTCTCGTGTTGTAGGCTAGATCATATTTCCCCTATATTCAAAGCACTTTTCAAAACTGCCTGTTCATGGATGTATTCGAATTAAAGGAAGGCAAAAAGTATTAGCTTGCAGTGACCTCTTTCATAAGGAAAATGTATGAGGCCAATTGACTCAAAAATGTTTGTTTATTATTTTATTGGTTCAGAAGTAGTTGTTAACACCACAAATTTAATATAAATAACTGGATACTAATTAAATAGTTAATGTAGATTAGAGTTACCATAGACAAAAGATGTTTTGACAAAATAATCATAGACAAAAACCGTTGCATTCAGTTTTTGATGAGGTTTTGGGCTGGAAAACCAATTGCAAGTGGTGCAAGTTGTTTGCAGAAATAAAATAAAATGAAATCAAAAATATTGTTTTGCTTACTTGGTGTGCAATAGTGATCTGTAAAAGAACAGAAAAGACAAAAATTTCTGTTAAAAACAGCAATTAAAATTCACAATCATACAGGGTGACTGTACTTTATACATATGTACTCAGGTAACCAATCTGTTATTAAAAATATAAAAACAAAGAATATAAACAACATAATATACAAATTAAATATACAGTGGTTGATTCTTTTCAGCTACAGTTGATGTAATAGTAGCATTCAAGAAATAAATGTAAAATATAAAAAACGAAATACACTTTAATGTAGGCCTATAAAATATACAATTCTCATTAAAGCTAATGAATTACGCCCCATTAACTGGACTCCCCCGGCCTCTCAGATCACCATACATGTTAAAGGGATTTTAATGCTAAAATATGCTATTTTTTATGCTGCACTTTCTTCCTATAGTGAATATCAAGCTACAATATATATGTTTGTCAGCTCAAATGTTTCAGTGGTAGAACTTTTGCCTGGCGTGTCAGAGGTCTGGGTTTGGGTATTAAAATGAAGTACAATAGTTGTGCAAGTACAATGCTGTATCACTTGTGACGCAAACATCCAAAAGCAAATGAAAGCCGATGAGTACAACTGATGAGTAGTTTACACTTTATAGATTAGGGGGTGCAGAAAGCTTTGTAAATTATTTATAATGTTTATTGAGATAATAGTACAATGTTGACATTTCAATGATTTATAAGTGATTTAAATATATTAACTAGTAACTATTAACTATTAAGGATTTTGTTTGATTCAGTTGTTTACTGAAGGCCCTGACTGAAACCCCTGGGTACTCAGGGTACTCACTGTCTGACAGCAGGTTCACTTAGACTCTGCTCATCATCACTGAAGAGTCCAGGAACAAAACAAGCAATCTGACACAGAGACAACAATATTTACTCTGCAGTTCCAGGTTCATTAGAAGGAAACAAGATAAAGCAGAGGTAAAATGCAGATAAAAGACAGAATAATATATATAACAACAATAATAACATATGTTATATACAAATTCTACTATTAATAATATAATCTTAAAATAACAGAATCTATATTTTTAATTTTAGGTTGAGTGTGACTTACGTTTTGATGTCAGGGACTCCTTAAAATTGGTGAAATATATTCTGAAAAAGGCATATTAATGTATTTCATGAGCTTCTTTCATGAGTATTTCATGAGCTTATTTTCATGAGTTCACCTGTATTTCTAAGTCAGTATCTCCCTTCAGCAACATTTCTGAAGGGAGATACTGACTTAGAAATACAGATTTACTGAAGAAGCTCATGAAATACATTAATATGCCTTTTTCAGAATATATTTCACCAATTTTCTTTTCAAAAATCTTGGAGTTTCACTTTGTTCTGTATAGTTTATTTCTGTCCTCCTGAAATCACAGAGCAATTTGTATTAATATCTGTTTATCATGAAATATAAACACTCATGTGAACTTGTTTTCAGCCGATTAACGTTACACTCTCAGTGTAAGTGACGTCATCGATTCAGTAAATCAGCCTTTTCCAAAAAAAAAAACACTGACAAATCACCAGCAAAACATTCACAGAGCCATCAAAATATCTCATACACACACGAAGATTTGATGAAAAGCCCAGAGTTTCATCAACAAGAGCTCAAAATTAGCCTAACGTTACCTGAAAACTGAAAAGACGCTAACGGACTTTTTCGAAGACATTAAACCATTTCTATAAAATAAATGTAATTGAAACATGTCAATAACAAGTAAGAAACTTGTCAGAAACATTTGTATATCATATTTGTGTGATTTTAGCGACTAAACTTACCTAAAACAGCGTAAACCGCAGCAAGAGACGGAGATTACTGCTTGCCAGTAACGGTTTTTGTATTGACGCCCCGTTTCCATGGCAACTCTGCTCCCCGCTCGCGCAGAACTCACCGCACACACAGCATTCACACAAACAAACATCTCGAGTTAAAGCATTACATTTATAATGTACAGCCTCATTCAATAATCACTCACTATAGAGACGGATTCTTTCTGGCAGCCTGTAAAAGAGTGAAAAACACGACGAAAAAGCAGTCAGGACTTCTCTTTAATAAACCGCTTTTACATTTTCCCTCCGAGAAACTGCTGGAAACTCAAGGCTTTAACATTAATTTACCGTGACCGTTGTCTAAACAAGTTAACGGTAACATTATTTGAAAATGAGCCAGTCTCTTCAGCTGCCCACAGACTGTATAAAAACACACCGCGTGCCTGTGCTGTCTGGGTTCATATCGAACATTAAGCAAGCTTACCTGTACGCTTGTGCCAAGGGTCCAGAAATGAGCTGTGTCCGGTGCAGTACGTTGGGTATACCACCCGTTGATCTCCCGGTCAACCAAAAATCGATGGATTTTCAATCATATTTCCCGGTCAACTATATTTCGATGCATTTTCAATCATATTTCCTGGTCAACTATATTTCGATGCATTTTCTATCATATTTCCCGGTCAACTATATTTCGATGACTTTTCAACAACAGCATCATTTCTCTGTCCACTATAAATCAATTACTTTTCAACACATTCAGGGATCACCCGGTAACCAAATATCAATGCTTAATCAATCATAAAGATAACTATGGATCAATGTTGTTCCAATATTGTTGCCATCAACATTAATAACATCAGGTTTTCATCGATATGATAATGTTGATTCAACATTTATTTTGCATTGAAATTTCAATATCAACCATAATGATGATTCAGATGGAAAAACAATGTTTATTCAATGTTGGCTTGCTGTCTGGGGATATCCCTGCTGAAAAAAACAATAGAAACCATTACAGAAATTCTAATGGTTTCCATTACAAAACCATTACAAACCATCAGCAATTAACCATTAAAACCATTACCAAATGGTTTCCATTACGTAGTGTGTTTTGGGCATATTCCATTAGGATTTATTGGTTTGTATTGGTTTCCATTACAAGTTTGTATTGGTCACGATTTGCACATAATGGTTTCCATCACAGTTTTGTATTGGTTCTGATGGTTCCATTACAAGTTTGTATTGGTCTTTATTAAAACAAATTTAATGGTTTCCGTCGGTTTTGTAATGGTTCTGATGGTTCCATTACAAGTTTGTATTGGTCTTTATTAAAACAAATTTAATGGTTTCCGTCGGTTTTGTAATGGTTCTGATGGTTCCATTACAAGTTTGTATTGGTCTTTATTAAAACAAATTTAATGGTTTCCGTCGGTTTTGTAATGGTTCTGATGGTTCCATTACAAGTTTGTATTGGTCTTTATTAAAACAAATTTAATGGTTTCCGTCGGTTTTGTAATGGTTCTGATGGTTCCATTACAAGTTTGTATTGGTCTTTATTAAAACAAATTTAATGGTTTCCGTCGGTTTTGTAATGGTTCTGATGGTTCCATTACAAGTTTGTATTGGTCTTTATTAAAACAAATTTAATGGTTTCCGTCGGTTTTGTAATGGTTCTGATGGTTCCATTACAAGTTTGTATTGGTCTTTATTAAAACAAATTTTATGGTTTCCGTCGGTTTTGTAATGGTTCTGATGGTTCCATTACAAGTTTGTATTGGTCTTTATTAAAACAAATTTAATGGTTTCCGTCGGTTTTGTAATGGTTCTGATGGTTCCATTACAAGTTTGTATTGGTCTTTATTAAAACAAATTTAATGGTTTCCGTCGGTTTTGTAATGGTTCTGATGGTTCCATTACAAGTTTGTATTGGTCTTTATTAAAACAAATTTAATGGTTTCCGTCGGTTTTGTAATGGTTCTGATGGTTCCATTACAAGTTTGTATTGGTCTTTATTAAAACAAATTTAATGGTTTCCGTCTGTTTTGTAATGGTTCTGATGGTTCCATTGCAAGTTTGTACTGGTCTTTATTTGCATATATTTAATAGTTTTCGTTGCAGTTTTGGTTCTGATTTGAATGTTTAACTGATAGCTGGTAATTAGGCCATTAATTAATATAAGTAAATAATTTAAATTATTAATACAAACTGTACACAGGTTTTGTCAAGAATATATTTTTTTTATTTATTTAAACTTCATATCAACCTTTCAATAGCAAACAGTTCAGGTTGTTTTGCAAAGAATTAAGAATATGCACCTAAAATCAAAATTATTCACAGAATACTCAACATAGCTGGAATTAACACAAAACCTTGACATTACATTTTATTTTAATTATTGTTATTCATTAATGCATTAATAGAAATGCAGGAACTATGAACTGTTTTTGTGGCTTGTAGCTGTCTCAGACCTGCAAAAAAAAAAAAAAAAGGGACAATTCATTAGGACAATGTACCACATTACCAGTATGTGAGATTATCCATTCATATATTTATATGGCAGTCTCAAAAAAGTTATTGATTTTTCTTTCATGCCTAAAATCATTAGGATTTAAAAAAAAATAATGTTCCATGAATATATTTTGTAAATTCCCTACCATAAATGTATCAACTTAATTTTGTATTAATAAAATGCCTTGCTTTGGATTTCAAATATTTTTCACAATATTTAGATTTTTTAGCACCATCAGGTTCCAGATTTTCAAATAGTTGTATCTCAGACAAATATTGTCCTCCTAACAAACCATACATAAATGGAAAACTTATTTATTATTATTATTGAAATAAAAATCTAAAAAATAAAATAAAAACAATTACCCTTGTAACTGGTTTTGTGGTCCAGTTTCACAAATAGGCTTGAATAATTACATTATCTACTTTTTATGGTACATAGTCTCTATTCACTTCGAGTCATATTAGATATGAGGTTGTAGCAATTCCATTTGGATATGGATATGTAAACACTTACCACTGACAGTTTTATCTGGTTTATGTCACTGATCTCCTCAGCCAGGTATTTCCATACACTTAGGAGGCGTTTATTTCCTATAAGGTGTGGCCTTTTTTCTTCAGCTTCTGAGACAGATACTCTTGTTTTGAACACACACACGCACACACATAAACAAAAATTGAAATTCAAGAACTGATGGACTAATCTCAGACTTTAAATCTGACCACTCTCAAGTGGAAATTAAGTAGCATATGTGACCTGTGCTGGCAAAGTTAGTCACAATGAGCAAAAATCAGTTGAGGTTTTTTTTCTCATTAAAAAGTCCTTCAAAATGATGTATAACTGTATATATATATATATAAAAAAATGACTGAGCTACACCCGTTTGAAGTTGAAAGAGTTGGCAAAATCAACTCTTTTCTATTTTCTAAAGGTTCCAAACCAAAATCACTGAGCAACATTGCATCTTTTCCTGCAGTTCTTTTCTTAATAATAATTCACTTTTTTATTTTACATCCGAACAAAAAGCATTCAAGTAAGAAAAACAAATAATCAAATGTAAAATCCCTTTATTCATTACAAATAAATTAATTATTAAAACTATAAAAGCAGTTCAATTAGTCATTCTGTGTATACAGGTGCTTGTCATATAATTAGAATATCATAATTTCAATTCAAAAAGTGAAACCTGTATATTATATTCATTCATTACACACAGACTGATATATTTATTTATATCTGACAACTAAGGAAAATCCCAAATTCATTATCTTAGAAAATTAGAGTATAACTTAAGACCAATACAAAGAAAGGATTTTTAGAAATCTTGGCCAACTGAAAAGTATGAACATGAAAAGTATGAGTATGTACAGCACTCAATACTTAGTTGAGGCTCCTTTCCCCTGAATGACTGCAGCAGTGTGGTGTGGCATGGAGTGGATCAGTCTGTGGCACTGCTCAGGTGTTATGAGAGCCCAGGTTGCTCTGATAGTGGCCTTCAGCTCTTCTGCATTCTTGGGTCTGATATATCACTACTCAGCAGCAGTACAGTCCTTTTTGAAGCGAGACACTTCTGGTTCTGTCTGTTGTTCAAGAGTGGCTTGACACAAGGAATGTGAAGCTGAAACCCATGTCTTGCATACGTCTGTGTGTAGTGGTTCTTGAAGCACTGACTCCAGCTGCAGTCCACTCTTTGTGAATCTCCCCCACATTTCTGAATGGGTTTTGTTTCACAATCCTCTCCAGGGTGCAGTTATCTCTATTGCTTCTACACTTATTTTCTACTACATCTTTTCCTTCCCTTCTCCTCTCTATTAATGTGCTTGGACACAGAGCTCTGTGAACAGCCAGCCTCTTTTGAAATGACCTTTTGTGTCTTCCCCTCCTTGTGCAAAGTGTCAATGGTCGTCTTTTGGACAACGGTTAAGTCAGCAGTCTTCCCCATGATTGTGTAGCCTACAGAACGAGACTGAGAGACCATTTAAAGGATTTGCAGTTGTTTTGAGTTAATTAGCTGATTAGAGTGTGGCACCAGGTCTCTTCAATATTGAACCTTTTCACAACATTCAAATTTTCTGGGATACTGAATTTGGGATTTTCCTTAGTTGTCAGTTATAAACATCAAAATTAAAAGAAATAAAGATTTGGAATATATCAGTCTGTGTGTAATGAATGAATATAATATACAAGTTTCACTTTTTGAATGGAATTAGTGAAATCAACTTTTTGATGATATTTTAATTATATGACCAGCACCTGTATTTATCAGGATATATATATATATAACTGTAATTTGAATGTCGGATTGAAATGAACACTGTTATTTGAGTAGTTAATTGTTAGCATAAGTGCGGCTAATAATAATAATTAAAAAAATAATAATTAGCATGTTTTTGTGTTTTGCTTTGGTACTGAAATTGGTACTGTGACAACACTAAAAGTTAGACCTCGATTAATGTGTTCAGGTGCACTGCAGGTTGGAGCAAAACTCTGCATGTAAGTGGACCTTAAGAGACAATGTTGAGATCTCCTGCAATATGTCCTGAACATGCACAATAAAGAGACAGAATGACTTACAACACTGGTGTCCAGTCCTGGGCTGAAGGACCAATGTTCTGCAGAGTTTCTGCTGATCCTTGATCAGCTGCTCAGGTCTGCTTAACTGGGGTTGGAGCTAAACTCTGAAACAAGAGAAGACAACCAATATTATGAAGTTAAAAAAAAAAAATGATTCAGAAATATGCACAACGTTTGAAAATGCACAAAGATGAAAAGAAAGCTATGTGTTTAATGAGAACTTTCCACTGAAAAATAAGAACCAATATTAAGTCACAGATGCATTTTTATTAATTCTTATTAATATTGTTTAAATATGTTACAGTAACCTTGTGGTTTATCAATGATTTTCAGTCTCTGAAATAGAAAAGATCTATCAGTGCTGTATGGGATCATACATACATCATATGTAATGATATTTAACAAGAGTTCTAATACTGTGTCGTCACTGGACAGCACAACAAAATACAACAGAGCCTTTTTATAATCAGTGATGCTCTCTACACTGGATGCGGCACGAAACAACAAATCACAGACGGTGATCTGATGCCTTTTCCTATTTATGATGTACTGACACAAAGTTTAAATGATTTTTAACAGTCACTTTGGTGTGAGAGTGTGTAGCTTGGAGATAAGTCTCATGTACACCAAGAACTGCATTTATTTGATCATAAATAAAAATGGTAATGTTGTGAAATATTAGTACAATTTCAAATAACTGCTTTATATGTGAATATTTTGTACAATTTTATTCTTGTTTTCACAAAGCATGATTTCTGAAGGATTGTGTGACACTGGAGACTGATGCTGAAAATTCAGCTTTGATCACTTATTAAAACAAACTTAAATAGAAAATAGTTATTAAAAAAATGGTAATTTCACAATTTAACTGTATTTTAATCAAATAAATGCAGCAGTGGTGAGCATAAAAGATGTCTTTGAAATACATGACAAATCTGACCCTTACATTTTTGAATGGTGTATGTTTGACGAATTGCTTACTATTCATGGTTCATAATGTCTAAAAATGTTCTTCGACAGGAGATATGACTCTAGAGCACAGCCATCAGCATGGAAGAACCTAGGAACATAAGCACTGTCACAGAGACAACAATATTTATTATACAATGCCAGGTATAAGGCATATACTATAGCAGAGGTGAAATGCAGAAAAGACAAATAATAATTCACAGAATATATAATTTATATAATCATTTACAATAAATATATATATATTTTAGTTTTACTTATTTAGTAATGCTCCTACAGCGTGGACATCAAAATGCGTATGTTTTCATCCTCTCTGTCAGCAGCTCTTCAGAAATGTTAAAATCAGGAACTTCTCCTGTGTCATAGATGTTTTTTTCTGCCACTTCTGAAATCACAGAACAAGTTTGTATTTATGTGTTTACCATGAAAGCAGTGGCGGCTCCAGACAATTTTGATTGGGGGGGCAATGGGGGGGTCCTAGTCTTTTCAAGGGGGGTCTCATGAAAACCAACAAAAATACAGTGGACATGGCTAATAACTGCATTTTTCTGCTACTAAACAACAAAAACACCTTTGCAATGTAAACAAATGACAGGCTATATTTGTTATTCATATCCTTCACACTGCACTTTCATGTCAGGTATATTATGCATTTTTACTGACATTGATATTTTTACATTTATTTACAGATAGATATTATTGAGTTTACAGGCTAAAGTGGTCTTGCTGTTGTAAACACTGTTGCTTTTGTAGAAAAAATATTTGCATCACATTTAAAATATAATTATATTTTAATTCATTTTTGAATTGTTTTTATTTTTATAATGATAATTCAGAGAATGAGAAAATCTGAATAAGCCTTACTAGTGTTGTGATAATTATTTTTACATGTTAAAAATAAATAAGTACTGTAATATAATAAAAGTTTATTCAAATAACATAAAAAAGACCAGACCCCTCGATGCATGTGAAACTTTTCTCCCTCAAACAGCACGCTAGTGTTACTTCTACACTACAGCAAAGAGTATAGAAGTTACTTCTATACTCTTTGACTACAGGCTACACACTGCAATATAAACAACGTATCTGCGTGTTCTCACATCACATCGTTCTTGTAAAATAATAATAAGTAAATAAACACCAAAATCACTTCGCTGAGAATGAAACACCACTTACCAGCTGCCACGATGTTGAAAATATCCTCTAGCAATTAAAAAATGCGCGTGCAGCATGAGGAATCTTCCTGGTTGGATGAGGTCGTAGTCAGGTGAACGGTCATCATGTTGGTCATTTTATTTACGGCTAAATTATTATTAATAAATTGTACTAATATTATGATTGGGCGTGGGCAGGCATTCACAAAAGTTTATGTTATTACAAAAAAAAAAATGAGGAAATTTTGCTTTGACAAAAGGGCACTTAAGGGGCAAAGGAGCAGGTGCTCAAGTGAACCGGTTCTTTCGGACAATTCGATCAAATAAACCAGCTGAAAAAAAAATGGTTCACCGGTTCTTTTGCGCTCGATGTAATGCCGTCATTGGCGATGATTGCCCTTCATTCAAGCCTTTGGTTTACCCGCGCTTATAACATTAGCACAAAATCAGTTCAGAATCAATCACCAAAAGAATCAGTTCGGTTCAGATGCGCTCTGTGTCAGTCTGCTTCACGCTGAATCACGCATGCGCAGTTATCATCAGCTCATCGGTTCTCGAATCGGACGCGTCCGACAGAAACGGTTCTCGGTTCAGTGTATGAATAAATGTCGAAATAATTATTATTTATTATTGTTCTGCGTAGTTTGAAGAGAAACATGTTTGGATCTTTATCCCGCATATATATATTTTTTAATCAGGAAGAGGCTGGGGGGTCAAATGGGGGGTCAAGGCATTTTTTTGGCAGGGTCTTGAGACCCCCCAAGACCCCCCCTGGCGCCGCCGGTGCATGAAAGATCAAAACCTGAAGGTTTCAGTCCATTTTCACGCTCTATGTAAGTGATGTAACGTTATCCGGTTACGTTAGTGCACATTTTAGGATTAAACAGTGCATACTTTTAGGGTTAAATTAATTCGGTTAAGTTACTTCCATTCATCCATTGATATATATGGAGAGAGACAGAGAGAGAGAGAGAGAGAGAGAGCTCATCTACACACAAGATGACATTAAAAGCCCAAACTTAATAATAAGAGCTCATGTCTATCGTTACCTCTTGTAATTAGTTAGCCTTACCTTTGAGATGCTAACGGACTTTTTCTGACGACGCTAAACCATTTCTATAAAGTAAATATTAAACGAAAGCGTATAATTTACATGAAATAAAGTGTCAGGAACACTTTAATGTACTATTTGTGTAATTTAATAGACTAAACTTACCTAAAAAAAAAAGTGAAACCACATTGAGTGTCAGCGTTCAGCTGCTTGACGGTTGGGCTGCCGCCTCGTTTCCATGGTGACGTCCTCCGCTCCAGTTCTGCGCGCGCGCACATTACAGCACTTGGAAGTCACGCAGAATTTCACTGTTATTTCACATCTATTTTTGGGCTAAATTTGGACCAAATCCAACAGACAAAACAAAGACCAACTTTCAAGTCAATTTTGAAGGCCATGACGAGTCGAGTTGATTTAAAAAAAAAATAATAATAAATAAATAAATTAAATGAATTAAAAATAACCTTTCCAAATGACGTATGGTGGCAATCCAATACAATACATGCCACCAATAGAAGAAAGCAATTTACCAATAGAGACCCACAGGGACCATTACTGTGACCATTACAACCAACATAATTCCCATTATAACCATTAAAACCATTACAAATTTTGTAATGGTTTCTATTGTTTGTGTGTTCATTTTTTTTCAGCAGTAGCCTACCCACTAAGACCATTACAGTTTTCCAAAGAAACCACTTAATTTATTGGAGTCATAATGGTTTCCACTGGTGTCCAGTAGATACCACTAGAAGTTTCTAAAGGTGTTCTATTGGTCCTTAATGGTATCCAATAGACAATACACACCACCAATAGAAGAAAGCAAATTACCAATAGAGACCCACAGAGACCATTACAGTGTCCATTAAAACCATTAGAATTCCAATGAGAACCATTAAAACCATTACAAATTCTGTAATGGTTTCTATTGTTTTTTTCAGCAGGGATGTTTTATGAAATGTAGTGAAGTTAAAAGTACGATCTTATGCTTTGGAATGTAGTGAAGTAAAAGTAAAAGTTACTCAAAATAAAACTACTTCAGTAAAGTACAGATACTTGAAAAATTTACTTAAGTACAGTAACGAAGTAAAGCTACTCCGTTACTGTCCACCACTGTTTATTTTTGTGCTAGAACGGGCAAATATATAAAAAAAGGTCAAAATTCCCTCTCCAGCCTAATACTATATATTTTTACCATACAATCTCTATTCTGTTCCTGCTGAAAGGAGGCTCAAAACGCTCCCCAGATAGCAAGAAATCATTGAAACATATTAAGTCAATGTTAATGCACAAATGCTAATTGCATTGAATTAATATTACAAGAAAAGTGATGTTGGTTCATTTTTGCATCCAAAGTTAATTCAGAAACAAGGTTGTGATTTCAACAGAATATTGAATCAGTGATGCTCAGTCTACAGCACTGTTGAATCAGCATTGAAATGAACAAATTAATATTGTGATGTTCATTAAACATCACTGTTTCCTGAATCAATATTTAATTAAAAAAATAATAATATTGCTGGATCAATGTGTTGACTCTAAAACACTGAAAATACAATTAACTGAAACGTCAAAATAAAAGAGTGTTGCCATCTGATGTACCAAGTTAATGTTGAAACAACATTAATATTTCAGCTACACTACACATGAACAAATCCCTAATTTCAAAGTTTGGGAAAACCTTTTAAAATAAAGATGACACCTGAACACACCTGACATCATAAACATTGCTTCCCAAATTGTATATACAAACCCTGAAAGCACCTTTAGCCTACTTCTGCAGAAACACACTTTGCCATTAAGGGGCAATATTTGCCCCATGGGACTGAATCTTCATTTTTATCATTTGTATAATTAGGCTACCTTATTAATTGTGTTTGTGTTATCTTTTAAGTCAAATACTTAAATTTTAGCCAATTACTAAAATCGATCAAATATAGACTTTTACCAATAACAACAAACTCTTTAAAATGGTATATACTTTAAAAAACAAACAGGGACTCATTTGGCTGCAATATTATTACAAAATTGTTTGTTAATTATTGCTCTTAATATTGTAATAATGACTACTAATGTCGATTACGAGAATATAAAAAAAACAGTCTATGCTTGGACAAACACCACATCATATTCTGTCTTCAGAAAACATGTCAGCTTATGATGTTAGTTTATCACACAAATTATAGTAACTTTCATTACAACCAGTGAAGCTGGCTATGAAGCGAAATTAATCTCTTCCATTGTATCTGCAGTTTGTTGTTTATGATGAAAATATTCACAGTAATGCAGAAATCATGCATGCACGTGACAAAGCTCAACAAAAACTTGCGTTTTCTTTTGTGGGAAAAAGCTTTTTTTAAAAATATGTTTTTAATTGTCTGTTATAAGTGTTGTGGTATGAGAGTGATTTCTTTGAGGGTTTTTTTTAGTGGTAAGCGCTGATCTTGAAAAACAGTGATATCTAAACCTCTCTCTCTGATTCTGAAAGGCCGGTGTCCTGAGTCTCGTAGCAACCAGTTTGACCACACCAGTCTGAAGTAATCTAGTAATCCTGAAGATCTCGATTTGCTGGTTCAGGTGTGTTTAGATTGGGGTTAGAACAAAACGCTGCAGGTGACCCTCCAGGAGCTGAATCTACCTATAATATTGTGCAACATATTTATTATTTAACTTAAATATTGTTGCACTTTTGTTGGTTTGATTGCTTCTCTCGTCCTCATTTGTAAGTCACTTTGGATAAAAGGGAGTAAGACTGCACTTTTTGACCTATAGTTTTTCGATTCACTAAGAAGAACCGATTCTCTTAAATCATTCGTTCAGGAATTGGACTAATGGACTGATTGGAAAGCAGCTATCGTTTAGTTTGTGTGGAAAAAAAAAGAGTTGGCAAATGAGTTATCTTTGCAGAAACATTTCAAAAGACATATGTCTCATATAGCATATTGGCAAATAAACCAAATATTTAACAGAAATTATGTCATATTAAACAAATGGTTTAAAGTGCAGTGGTGGCTGGATGCTGCACAGGTGTAAGGAGGTATGGGCGAAGAGGATATCCTCTGTCTCCAAGCAGCCAGCTATCACCAAAGCCATGCACCCTCTTCAGCCAACCAATCTTTGAACTTTGAACTTTGAAGGCAAAGGCCTGGTTGATGCACATCTATACCATCAAGGACCCTTCCATTGCAACAGGCCTCAGGATGGCCAAAACGTTCTCTTCCGCTGTATGGAGAGGACGAACTGAATTGATACCCCATCAGTCTTGTTTGCTTCCCTCGCAAAGTCCCTTCACTTATTCCTGACTTATTCTGGGCTTTCTTCGTATCCTTATCCAGCATAATTTATTTTTTGAGTGATTTCTGCCCAGATTTTATTTTTGTCAGCATTTGTAATGCAGTTTTTCAGCTTTGAAAATAGCTGGGCTTTATTATTTTCCACCTCCTCCAAAAGAACTGCAATTTCATGCTTTGAAAATTGGGGTTTTGGTGTAATTTTCATTAACACGTCAGAATGGCAAGGAGACTTAAATAGGAAAAATTTAGCAAAATAAGCAACAGATGTCCACAACAGTATCATACATCACAGTTTTTTTCAAAACCCATCTTTTTTCAATTGGTTAAGTAGCCTATCAATATTAAATAAGAAATAGTATTTATATGAAATTGTGAAATTATTGACATTGGGATCAGAAAAGACACTTTCCTTGCTTAGCTAAATAACATTAGCTAAGATTGCATGGCTAACATAAACAATTATAGGTAATTTTTAGGTAATTAAAAATTAATTAATTATAGGTAATTCTGATTATGTGATTCTCCATTATGTTTTGTTGCACTTCTCTGTCACATATCTGCTGTGCGTTCTCTGTTCCTGTTAAATCATAGAAGACAATGCATGCAAATTCACCCAATCCTCAAGCACAAACAGGTCATGCTGTATACAGTATCTGTAAATACAATGTAAGTTTTGATAAAAGCATTTTTACTGGACTTAACTAGAATATGTTGTCAATTATCACGCACCCACAAGCGGTAACATGAATCAACACCATGTTTGGCCCAAAACTGATTCAGTGTCTCCTTAAACTAAAAACCTGTTCACAACAAGAACGATGATATTGATAACTAAATGACTGTCCATTTACCAATCAACGACAATGTTATGCTTATTCAGCTTTTAAGTGCTTTTTAAATGCTTGAGCTCTTTACAGGTGTGTGGATGGTGATTGCATTATGCATTAACAGTGGTTTTTAGCTTCTGTGCTTTCACTAAAGCTACTGACATGCCTGAACACATTCAAGAGAGTTCTGTTCTTATAAATAAACGTTTGACGTGACATACCTGAAGTCGGCTGATAGAGTTGGCAATGAAAACACACACACACAAAAAAATATACATGGTCTCATGGATGTGTTTTAATTTGTATTTAAATCTATATAGCTGATGTTTTCTTTAATATGAATGTCTAATGAATTGTAGTTAAACAAGACTTTATAAAAGATGAATAACAATAAAAGTTCGGTTTGTGTTTTCTTCAACATTCACTTTCATGTGCAAACAGAAGTGAAACATAAAACACTCATCTGTGGATCAGAGCTGCTTTAACTTCATTTAGTACTTCAATAGTTTCTTCTTCAAAATTTAGTTTCTTAATCACAGCAGTTGTTATTGTTATTTTTATTATGTATACAATAATTGTTTAGACCTGAGATGCTTGTTGTGTTTCCATTCATACATTTAACACACACATTGGTATCTTAAAGTAATTTTGAAATGAATCGAACATTTTAAAGTATTACAACGGCAAAGATATTATTCAAACGAAGGGCTAATTATACTGTAATTCTCTTACCGTAGTCTCTGAGTAGAAACTCATGTAGCTTTAAAAAGCTGATGCGGTACTGAACTGATTTGTTCCTCTCCAGTAATGTGTCTCCAGTATTTATTTCATGTGTAAACAGAAGTAAAATATAAACCACGATCTGTGGACCAGTTACAGTTACTGACTGGATCATGGACAATTGTACACTGAGAAAATTAAATGAGCTTAAACCAACTAAGTGCATGTTGAATATTACAAAATTGATTTCAATCTGTGTAAATGATGATCAGCTTTATAAAAAGAAGAATGTCCTTCATATAAATGAACTAACAGGCAGACAAAATAATATTAATTCTTGTGATTTCAAAGCAGAATTTTCAGCATAATTACTCCAGTCTTCAGAGTTTCACATGAACTTTCAGTGATCATTCTAATATGCTTATTTGCTGTCCAAGAAACATATTTGTTGTTGCTATTATTATTATTATTATCAATATTTAAAACAGTCAAGTACATCAGGATTCTTTGATGAATAGAAAAATCAAAAGAACAGCATTTATTGAAAATAAAACCCTTCTGTAACAATAAGATGCTTTAAATTGATCAAAAGTGACGATGAAGACATTTATAATGTTACGAAAGATTTCTATTTCAGACAAATACTGCTTTAATGATTTTTCCATTCATGAAAGAAACTAAATCTGTTTTCAACATTATAATAATAAAAATAATTTATTATAATTTTTTTGAGCAGCAAATCAAAATATTAGAATTATATCTGAAGCATCATGTGACACTGAAATAATAATGAACTAGATTAATAATGCTGATAATTCAGCTTTGAAATCACAGGAATAAATTACATTTTAATGAAACTATTTCACAATATTACTGTTTTTGCTTTATTTTGGATCAAATAAGGCTTGGTGAGCAGGCGAGACTTCTTTAAAAAACATAAAAAATTCTTACTGATCAAAACATTTTGATTGGTAGTGTATTAAAACACAATTTCAAAAGTGCCTAAATATCAAAATTAGTACAATATATCTGTTGAAAAAGTCAAATGAGCCAACGCCTTTGACCAAGTTCAATAAGGGGCGGGGCTATTACATGCATGCGGACACGCCCACTCGGATGCTGATTGGTCTGTCTGCAGCAGGCGAGTGCTCTGCTCGACTCGTCACTGTCTTTCAAAGATAAATGCACTGCTTAAGTGTCATTCACATATTTTAGAAAAGTCGCGATTCTTAGTTGTCTCTCCGTTAGTTTAGTGTGTTTTGTGAGTCATTGCAGTCACTTGTGTGCGGCTCATGAATGACGAGCTCAGTGGGGATTAGAGGAACCGAATTATAGCTTGCCTAAATCTTCGTCGATTATCTGTATTAGCAACATAAGGAATCTACACAGCTCTACAAAAACAAACAAACAGAGAATGTTACTACAGTATCTTTTCTTAATATTTTTGGATGGTAAGTGGATTTCTTTCTATTAAATTTAAACTACTTTTGGTTTCGTTTTAGACATCAATGCAAGCAACCTTACGCATTTCACCATCAACAGCTTCTAAAATGTATTACATATGTTAATGTGCACATCCTGTGTTCTGCAACAAGACGAAGCAGGACATGTGGTTTTTGACTTCCCCCTCAAAATTGCAAGTTTACATCCAACAATTCTGACTTTTAGTTTTTCTTAAAATGTACAAGTTATACATTTGAATTAAATAAATAAAGCCAGAATTGTGAAATTGTTTAATATAGGATTGCAAGAAATAAAATTAGAATTTTAAAACAACTCACAATTCAGAATTTTTCCTCATAATTGAAAGTTTAAATCTCACAATTCTGACTTCTTTTCCCAGAATTGCAAGATATCATGATATAAACTGCGGTGGCCGAGAGAGATCAACGTGCTGCAATTTAAGAAAACACATGCAAATAGAAAAAAACACCAGCAAAAAAACATCTTCATCAGTTTGACAACACAAGTGTTGCAAATCCTCACAACACATGCATATACCGAAACAACTGCAAATCCTCACAACACATGCAAATTAAGAAATGCTGCAAATCCTCACAACACATGCATATAACGAAACGCGCTGCATATCCTCACAACACATGCATATAACGAAACATGCTGCATATCCTCACAACACATGCATATAACGAAATGCGCTGCATATCCTCACAACACATGCATATAACGAAACATGCTGCATATCCTCACAACACATGCATATAACGAAACGCGCTGCATATCCTCACAACACATGCATATAACGAAACGCGCTGCATATCCTCAAAACACATGTAAATTAAGAAACGCTACAAATCATCACAACACATGCATTAACGAAAACACGCTGCAAATCCTTACAACACATGCATTAATGAAATGTGCTGCAAATCCTCACAATACATGCAAATTAAGAAATGCTGCAAATCCTCAAAACACTTGCATCAATGAAATGCGCTGCAAATCCTCACAACACATGCATATAACGAAACGCACTGCAAATCCTCACAACACATGCAAATTAACAAACGTGCTGCAAATAGCACTGACCACAATGGAAATGTTTCAAGGAGACCCCAAAAAGTGTCAGACCCAGCTGGGATTTGCTTATCGTGCAGTGGTTACTGGTCAGTGGAGTTGTTGGTGAACTGAAAGATGAGTTTTTTTGTTTCTGTTTTTTTTTAAACACCCTGATTGCATGATTCCTTTATCTTTTGGATATTATTAGCCTAAATAAGCTGAATAATTACATGATTAAATGTAAAATGTTACTTAAGATGGCTAACTTTAATATCCTCAGCTAAATATAATTTCAAGGTTAATGAAAATAAATTTGCAAAGCTTCATTAATTGTTTCTTAATGTGCTTGTGTTGTGAGGATTCGCAGCACGTTTCGTTATATGTATGTGTTGTGAGGATTTGCAGATGTTTTCTTAATTTGCTGGTGTTTTCTTAAGTTGCAGCGTGTTTAGCTCTCTCAGCCACCGTAATAAACTCGCAATTGTATGAAATATAAAGTCAGAATTTTTGCAAAAACTTGCCTTTCTGACTTCTTTTCACAGAACTGCAGAATATAATCTCACAATTGTGAGTTATAAAGTCAGAATTGCGAAATAAAAATGTGCAATTGTGAAAAATAGTCAAAATTTTTAGACAAATTCGCAATTCTGACTAGTTATTGCGAGTTTATATCATGCAGTTCTGAGAAAAAAAGCCAGAGAAGTGTGTGGAAATACATTAGAATTGTGAGATGATTGTGAGACAACTGTGAGAGAAAAGAGCAAAAACAGAATTGTGCGATAAAAACTTGAAACAAGCTTTCATAGGCTTAGGTTTCCTTAACAATGTTAGGCTTTAAGTTAACAGTCTTTTTCTCCATTAAAAGACAGTTGATCTGATAAGTGAAATAAGAAATTTCCAAATTTAGGTTAACATACACTATGTTTACATCTGTGCTAGTAAAAAACACAGTTCAGTCAGTGTCAAAGGTTACAGTGATATTTAGCTCATGTAAAGTAACCACAGTATCTGCCACATTGAAGACTACCACGGTGGAGATTAGAGAAACCAAATTATATCTTGCCTAAACCTTCATTGATTATCTGAATGTAACTACAGTATCTTTTCTCTTTGCTTTTGGATGGTAAGTGGATTTCTGTCTTTGACTTTTAAACAACTTTTGATTTGTTTTAGACATCAGTTTAAGTACTGTTATGCATTCCAGTCACTTAGCCACTGTCAACATCTGCTAAAATTTCTTACATATGTTCACGCACACATCCTGTGTTATGCAGCAAGATGCAGCAGAAAATGTTTCATGTGGTTTAAAGTACCAAGGTAAACAGAGAACCAAATTCACTATATCCTACCTACATTTTATTGATGCTTACAATATACAGTCGAGCAGATGATTCTGAAATTTGTATGCAGTTGTGTTCAAACAAATAAACAAATAAAAAAAAAAAAAATGTGGACTGTGTCTGTATTAATCCATTGGGTTTAATCATGCATATACTGCAGGCAATATTAGCAGTGGAGAGGTGTCCAGGGTGGCACCAACTAACTATTTAAAAAAAATTATATATTTTTTCATTTGTTGCTGATTGACATTTTACTTCACATTTTGTTTAAGTAATCTTGACATGCAGCTGTGATAATGTATATCCTATGATGAATAGTAGTACACTGCAAGATACAGAAGATTAAGTATTAAGCAAAATAATCTTAAATGGAAAGTAGAGAGAGCACCACTTTCATTAAAGTACATTATATTTACCCCAAATTGTTTAATTTACATAATGTCTTCAGCATAGATGAGTATGTATAGATAATTTTCAGTTCTGTGGACTGACTAAAGTCTATGCATCAACTCGAATTAATTTTTAATCACAATTGAAAAATTATGTCTCACAATTCTGACTTTCTTTCTTATAATTTCAAGATATTAACTTGCAACTGCAAGATATAAACTGGCAATTGTATGAAATAAAGTAAATTTTCCGTTACAGTCACAATTCTGACTTCTTTTCTCAGAACTGCAGGATATATACTCACAAGTTATAAAGTCAGAATTGCACAATAAGAACTTGCAATTGTGAAAAATAAAGAATTTTGAGACAAACTCGCAATTCTGACCTTTTCACAGAAGATATAAACTTGAAATAGAGTGCTATTGTGAATTGCAGGATATAGGCCTGACCTCACAATCTTACCCTTCAGAATTGGTCAGAATTGTGAATTATATCATTAAACTGTGAGAAAAGAAGTCAGAATTGTGTAATATTTTTTTATTAATTGCCCAGAACAAGCTTCAAAAGGCTTAGGTTTCCTAGGAGTTTCTTAGGTTACCAGATCAATATCTATATCAATATCTATATCTATAATTGTTCATTTCTGTTCTGCAGGTGTGTTTGGTGCAGAAACAGATGAGATCGTGTCAGTGATGGAGGGAGATTCTGTTACTCTGCACACAAATCTCACTGAAGTACTGAACGATGATACTATACTGTGGCTGTTTGGACCTAAAGACTCCATCATATCTCAAATAACAAGAAAGAGTGATCTGACTTCATTTTATGTTACCGAAGATGAGCGATTCAGAGGCCGATTGCAGGTGGATCAACAGACTGGAACTCTCACCATCAGAAAGACCAGAATCAAACACGCAGGCCAATATAAACTCTCCATCTCTAGAAGACAGACTACGATCAAGATATTTAATGTTGCTGTCATTGGTTAGTCACTTGCTGTAAAACTGTACTGTAAAAGGAGTGTTAAAATATTCCAGCTGTGATTTGATTTGTTTTTCAGATGTAGTTGGTGAGACGGATGGAGTGAAGTCGGTGTCAGTGATGGAGGGAGATTCTGTCACTCTACAGTATGATGTTTCTGAAGTACAGAGAGATGATCTGATTGTGTGGAGGTTTGGAGATAAAGGCCTCCTCCTGGCTAAGATTGATGTGGAATCAAACAACATCTCATTAAATGATGCTGATGAGAGATTCAGAGACCGACTGAAGCTCAGTGAATCTAGATCCCTAACTATCAAGAACACCAGAACCACAGACTCTGGACTTTATGAAGTACAGATCAGAGGCAGCGAGAGCTCGCAGCGATTCCTTCTTTCTGTCAGTGGTGAGTCTTTATAAAGCAAACATTTCAAAGTATTGGCAGACTTTAGTAAAGTCAGCATTTGAATACTTGGACCGATTAGGAATACTTGGTGTTTGATTAACTTAATCAACTGTTATATGGTTACAGATACAAATAATTGACAGAACTGGGTGATATGATGATATGATGTTTTTCGAATGTAAATACCGTATTTTCCAGACTATAAGTCACACTTTTTTTCATAGTTTGGCTGGTCCTGCGACTTATAGCCAGGTGCGACTTATTTATCAAAATTAATTTGACATGAACCAAGAGAAATGAACTAACAGAAAACATTACCTTCTACAGCTGCAAGAGGGCGCTCTATGCTGCCAGAGATGCTGCTCAGTGCTCCTGTAGTCTACACTAAGCAGCATATAGCGCCCTCTCGCGGCTGTAGACGGTAATGTTTTCTCTTGGTTCTTGGGTCTAAATGAATGCGACTGAGGCCGGTGACACACTGGATGCATGGCGTCTCTGCTGCGTGCCAGAAGCGTGGTGGCTGCTTCGCGATTTCTGTGTCTTTACACACCACAAGCGTGCCTGCACGCGGCGCTGGTGCGCTGCTGCTGCTGTAGGTGACGTAGAGGGAGGCCGCCGAAAATCCAGGCTATTGTCTTCATGACAACAATATCAACTTTTTTTTTACACGCCTACTGATAGGACACCGTCAACAGTATTGACAGCAAAATAGAGTTTGTTTGACAGGTGCAATATTTGAAAATCTATAATAATATATTTTATTTTTTTAATTCCATTTATATCTGAATTTATGCCAACCTATAGACTTTCAAATATCAAAATGTCATGAATTAATATGTATTTGTGTACAAAATTACATATAAACATATTTTCCTAGTATATTTTGCCTTGAAATGCTTCCAACACGCGCGTGTGTCGCGTGAAAAATAGGCGTCGGTTCTATTTCTAGCATGCACGCGTTTTCCGCGTGGCTCGAGCTGCGCCTGAGACGCGCGTCTCACGCAGGCAGTCTGCAAGCTCTAACCTGTTAACATGGGAGCCGAATTAAAAACAGACACGCCACACAGCTGAGACGCTTGCGCCATGCATCCAGTGTGTCGCTGGCCTTATAGTCCAGTGCGACTTATATATGTTTCTTTCCTCGTCATGACGTATTTATGGACTGATGCGACTTATACTCAAGTGCGACTTATAGTCCGAAAAATACGGTAGTTTAAATCTTACAAAAGTTTTCAGTCGATTTCAGTGTTGTTATTGTTAAATAAGCCTCGAATGATTACAACTTTTTTTTTTGTAGTTGAAATAAAGATGAAATAAAATAAATGATATACATTTAATGAAAAATAAATCAGTACAGTATTCACTAAATTTACAGTATTCAGTAAATTTCACAAGCGCTTAAAAAAAATGGCAAATAGCAAAATTGAAGTAAAATTTGGAAAAACTTAAAATAAACTAACCTTTTTTTTACAGCTTTTACAACAGTGTAGCTGAAATAAATACATTAAGTTTATATTTAAGTCTTAAAATGACTTCTGAGGTTAAAATATTTAAAAGCTATATTAAAAAAGCATAAAACAAATTGACTAAAAACATAAACTGAAATGTAAATTTTAATTATAAAAATAAAATGTTTCACTGACCCCAGATGACCTAATTTGCCTATTTATTCATGATCTTTTCAGTGTTTTCATATAATCACAATCATTGTATGAAAATCAGAATAAGTAAGAGCTTTATTGCCAAGTATGTTCACCCACACAAATCTGTCTTTAGCTATTCCAGATTCAACTCAGTCTACAGGTTTTACAACAGGGATTGTTTTAGCTATTCTACTTGCGGCTGCAGTTGTAGCTGCTGTTGTGATTCACTATCGGCGCAAGATATCTGATCTAGAAAAACAAATGGGTGAGTATTACAGCTGATACAGAAAGATGAACAGTTAAACAAAGAGTGTATGACTTCTGCGTACACATGGTTTCATGTGGCTCTAAACTTGGCCGTAATTTTTATTTTAATAAAAATTCCTGCACAATTTACACACAAATATTGGTTTTATTGAATGATCGATTAATTGTTGATAAGAGATAGAGTTAAGTGGATGAACAGACTTAAGTTTTGTGCTCTAGGGTCACATATTTGATACACATGTTAAAGGAAAACAGTTAAACAGTATAAATGCACCTTGTGTCACAAAATGAAAATTATGTAAAATCTCTCTGTAAGTTTAGCTTGATTTCATGAACACATTTCACTGCAGAACCAATTGAAGTGTCAGATGGAGATTTTGTCACTCTGGAGACTAAAACTGTCCTAAATAAAGATGATAAGGTACAGTGGTATTATCACGATGAAAACGATCTCATTGCTGAAATCAGTCAAGAGACCAAAAGGACATTTGATGGTTTTGATGAAAGATTCAGAAGCAAACTGGTGCTGAATGATAATACGGGAAATCTCACCATCAATAACACCATGACCATTCACTCTGGACTCTATATATTAAAAATAAGCAGCAAAACCAGAAAAATCAACAGGAGATTCACTGTTACTGTCAAAAGTAAGTAGATCTATGATACTGGACTGTTTGATAAGATTAGATAATTTCAATTTAAGACAAAGTGCAATGAAATTGAATGACTTTAGTTAAATAAGGTTATGTACTGTGTAGCAAATTATGTCTTTGCATTCATTTGAAAGCATGACATCCAATGACATGATTTATATACATTTAAATATTAAATATAAGTTCACACATATACCACACATCACATTCCTTACAGCAGTAAACATTTTATACAGTTTTCTTTGCTTTTTTTCTTTTTTTACCTCTCTTTTAAAGCAAAATTAAGAGGAAGTGAATTTCCCAACCATCAGTGAAGATTCAAGATAAATATATGTTGTGTCAAATTGGCTACTACAGCGAAATCTACTTCTGTTATATTTTTATAAACTGTATCTTCCTTGACAGGATGAGATTGTCAAAGATAAGATTAACAAAACAAAATGAAGTCATCTACGAATATGCCAAACTGAGTTGGAAACTGAACTAATTAGCATTTTTCTCTTTATGTTTCTGTGTGTTTTGACATGTAGTGAGGAAAGTGTTAGTGGAGAAGGGAGGTTCTGTCTCTCTAAAGACTGGAACTAAAATACAGGGAGCTGATGAGATACTGTGGACGTTTGGAGCTGAAAACTGTCTTGTTGTTAAAGCTGATCCAGAAATAACTATTGGTAAGAGATTCACAGACCGACTGGAGCTGGACAAGACGTCTGGATCTTTGATTATCAGAAACATAGAAACTGCAGACTCTGGACATTTCAAACTACAGATCATCAACAGTGAAAAGACCACATTCAGGAGATATAATGTCTCTGTCACTGGTGAGTAGAACAATATATATTTCAAAAGCTAAATATTCATTTACATAATACACTCGTATAGTCCTTAAGTCTTTAAGGGTTAGTTCAGCCAAAAATGAAAATTATGTTATTAATAACTCACCCTGATGTTGTTCCAAACCCGTGAGACTTCCGTTCATCTTCGGAACACAGTTTAAGATATTTTGGATTTAGTATGAGAGCTCTCAGTCCCTCCATTGAAGCTGTGTGTACGGTATACTGTCCATGTCCAGAAACGTAAGAAAAACATCATCAAAGTAGTCCATGTGACATCAGAGGGTCCGTTAGAATTAGTTGGAGCATCGAAAATACATTTTGATCCAAAAATAGCAAAAACAACGACTTTATTCAGCATTCAGTGTCTGTTGTGAGCAGTGGTGGACGAAGTACACAAATCAAGTACTTGAGTAAAAGTACAGATACGTATAATAAAATATTACTCCAGTAAAAGTAAAAGTACTCCTTTTTCAATTTTACTCAAGTGAAAGTACAAAAGTACTAAATTTTTTATGTACTTAAGTAAAAAAAAGTACTGAAAGATAGATGTTTGCAATTTTATATAGGCTAATTTAATTTTATATTAGCAAATTTTTTTAAAATTTCTTTTATAATCCTACTGCTCAAAATACCTGGGATTTTCCCCAAAATAACCACTATATGGAGTCAAGATATATTTTTGTTGTTGATATGGACTACACTGATGAGAGTAATGTTAACTGTGAAGCTTACACTGTGATGTACCTGAGAGAAAACAGAGATGACCATCTGATTTTCACCAGTAAGAACAAAGTATTTTAAAGTTTGTTGTTTTACAGAACATCACAGTTATATATGACATGAAAATAAGGCCTGAAGATTTTAAGGAAAATATAATTATATTTTCATAATGATTTTTTTCCTTCTCAAACCTTGTCTGGGGTGTAAAAACACCACTGGCCAAACGGGGTGCATCTCTTCCCCTCTTTGATAATTACTGTAGTTACCATGCTCTGAACATCACATCCTTTCTTTTCTCCCCAGATGTAATCTATATATATATATATATATATATATATATATATATATATATATATATATATATATATATATATATATAAATAGGTGGTTGAATAAAAATATTTGGACATTATTTATAAAAATGACCTCAAGTTAGCACCAGCAAGCTTGTTAGCTAGACAGTTAGCATCAGCTAACATTATTTACTTATTTTCAGTACGGTTATGAATAACGTCCTTAATTACAATGGATGAAAAGTTTAGAGCTCTACTGATGATTAAGTCTAGAGTGTGTCCACCTTTGTGTGTGGGTCCATGTACATGCTGAATCGACAAGTAAAAAAAAGCCTCAAGTCCAAATATTAATTTATGACCAATTAACTGTTTGACAAACACTTCCTGCTTCGATGTCCAGATCTGAATTTAAAAAAATCTCAAACATGCTCCGATGTCCCGATCTGAATCAACCGAGTCGCGACCAGGCTCCGAAGTGGCGATCTGAATCAACCGAGTCGCGACCAGGCTCCGAAGTGGCGATCTGAATCTACCGAGTCGCGAACAGGCTCCGTGCCGATCTGAATCAACCGAGTCGCGAACAGGCTCCGAAGTGCCGATCTGAATCAACCGAGTCGCGAACATGATCCGAAGTCCCGATCTGAATCAACCGAGTCGCGAACAGGCTCCGAAGTGCCGATCTGAAGCGAACAGGCTCCGAAGTGCCGATCTGAATCAACGGAGTCGCGAACAGGCTCCGAAGTCCCGATCTGAATCAACCGAGTCGCGAACAGGCTCCGAAGTGCCGTTCTGAATCAACCGAGTCGCGAACAGGCTCCGAAGTGCCGATCTGAATCAACGGAGTCGCGAACAGGCTCCGAAGTCCCGATCTGAATCAACCGAGTCGCGAACAGGCTCCGAAGTGCCGATCTGAATCAACCGAGTCGCGAAAACTTCGACCAAAGAATGTAAAAAAAAAATAACTCAATTTCTCTAATAACTCTATACTCTAATAACTCTACAAATCTATGAAAGACTCAGATCACGTGTCTAAAAATAAATCGCTATAGTAAAAGAGAAATAATAAGAGGAGTGAAGTTTCCTACGGTTCTGTTTGGTCCTCACGCGCGTCTGACGCTCTGCGGCGCGTCTCCGCCCCTCACACGCGCGTTTACATCGCTAAATTAATCATCTTTGCCAATTATTATACATTTACTTCATTGTCAGCTCCAGGTACTTCATTTATTATTGTTCATTGAACTGTTTGAAACAAAAAAAGGTTGTATTTCAGTAATAATTCTAAATTATCAAAATAAAATATATAAAATAATGGTTTCTATTTTAATATCCTTTAAAATATAATCTATTTCTGTGATGTGCAGCTGTATTTTCAGCATCATTCCTTCAGTCTTCAGTGTCACATGATCTTTAGAAATCATGAAAATATGATGATTTATTATTAGAACTATTAATAGTTGTGCTAGCAAATACTATTTTGGAATCTGTGATCTGTGAAAGTGTTTTAAATTTTGTGGTTTTACAGAACATCACAGTTATATATGACATGATAATAAGGCCTGAAGTTAGGAAGAACATTTTAAGGAAAATATAATTATATTTTCATAATGATTTTTTCCTTCTCAAACCTTGTCTGTGGTGTAAAAACACCCCTGGCCAAACGGGTGCATCTCTTCCCCTCTTTGATAATTACTAGTTACCATGTTCTGAACATCACATCCTTTCTTTTGTCCCTAGATGTAATCTATATACATATATATATAGGTGGTTGAATAAAAATATTTGGACATTATTTATAAAAATTACCTCAAGTTAGCACCAGCTTGTTAGCTAGACATTTAGCATCAGCTACAATATTTACTTATTTTCAGTACTGTTATGAATAAACATTCATGTCTGTCTAACGTTACTCGTCTAGTTAATCCAAACAATATACATATGTATAACGTTACTGTTAATACACAATATAAAAACAGATGTCATGGTAGCATTTTAATAAAACTGTTAATATTACGGTAGCGGGGAATTTGAACATGCATGAGTTTTTTTATTTAATCTGTGTTAGTTTAAGGTTATTTTATTTTATTTTTTAACCTAAAACACAGAGACGCTGATTGATGTGTCTGCATGTCAGCATTTCAGTGGGCTTAAACAGATCACTCTTTGCAGCGGATTTAGTTCCCAAACAACTGACAATTTTGACCTAAATATGATTTTCAGTTACAATAATTGATCCTAAATTTCGACATTAATAACTTACTTTTAGCAACATCAGACGCACGCGCGCTCACAAGATCTCCCGGTTCTTACTTCTGGTGACTCGCACTTAACGGTTCATTTGAATGAAGTGAGTGGTCGACTCCAGAACAGCTGCAATCGGATCATTCTAATTCGTAAACGAATCGTTTGGTGCGATTCGCGATCCGATTAAAGTTTATTTTGAAAAGACTCAGTTCGTTCATGATGAATCAGACACCGCTTCTGCGTGTCGGAGCACGTGATATATTATAGGGAGTAACGATATGTTTTATGAAATGTAGTGAAGTTAAAAGTACGATCTTATGCTTTGGAATGTAGTGAAGTAAAAGTAAAAGTTACTCAAAATAAAACTACTCCAATAAAGTACAGATACTTGAAAAATGTACTTAAGTACAGTAACGAAGTAAAGCTACTCCGTTACTGTCCATCACTGGTTGTGAGTGCCACTGCTGTGACTGTTGACGTATGACGCTGCTGACATGTTTTCTGGTGCGCCCAATAACAAAGATATCATATCAGCAGCGTCACTGCAGTGTTGTGAACGCACTCACAACAGACCCGGAAGAGAAGACAATGATGAATAAAGTCGTCGTTTTTGTTTGGGGTTTGGAACGACATTAATGACATAATTTTCATTTTTGGCAGAACTAACCCTTTAAAATGCTTTTTGTGAGGAACAAGAATCTTCCCTTCTAAAAAATATTCCCCTCTATCTACTACATTTTCTTAAACCAACACTAAAATGGAAAAGTCTCAATAATTTTTGTAAATAATAGACCCAAGATATCATACAGTAAAAATATTTTCTGGTGCTTACTGACTTTCGTTATAATTAGGAACTCTCATCTTTTCTGTGATTGTGTAGATAGATGTACAAGCAAAATTTTTTCTTTCTCTCTTTTCCGTTTCTGTGATTGTCTCTGTATTTTCTTTCAGAATCCACAGGAAAACAAGTGAATGAATCAGCAGCTGTAGATATGCCACTGTTGTGACCATGAGGATGCGGATGGGTGATAAGTTCTGCCCACCAATATTAATCACTGTGACATCATCAGCATTTGCGCTCAAAAACATTTTTCTGATTTTAGAAAAGGAAAAATGAACCCGTGTGTTGTTGAGCCTATAAACTTTTTTTAGATGACAGGAAATGTGTATGAAACTCTTTCATAACCAACTAAACAACTGGATACACATCCCACTTAGTTTCTTCGAGGGGACATAATGCAAACTATTTCAGCCAATCTCATGTTAATCTTGAGTACCTATATAGGAGTGTAGCATATTTTATATCTCTTTCAAAGTCTTTATTTTTATCAGATAAAAAAAAAGAGCTAAAGAGTCACAAGCACATTCATGTTTTTTAAATACTCACATGCTGATTGCCAACAAAACAAAGAAATTTGATGCAGTTTTACGTACTGCCTGAGGTTCCGACTCATGACTGGGATAATTTATCGGTGGGACCGCTCCATCTTTCAGTGTCAAATGATTTGCAATTTCTGGGCCATGTTTATGAAACATTCGTCACTGAAATGACGAGAAAAAATTTAATTATTCAAATCTTCACTAGGGTTGTGAATCTTTGGGTAGACAGCAGATCAATTCAATTCATGAATCATAGGTTTCCAATTCGACTCAAGAAAAAGCTGAGCTGTGTTCAATCAGCTTTCTATGTTCCTTGTACAGAACAACCTCCTGGACAGCAACCAATCTGGCTTCAAAAGTGGCCACTCAACTGAGACTGCCCTGCTCTCAGTTACTGAAGCCCTGCGACTAGCAAGAGCAGCTTCAAAATCCTCAGTACTCATCTTACTGGACCTGTTTGCTGCTTTTGACACCGTTAATCACCAGATTCTCCTGTCCACCCTCAGAAAGATGGGCATCTCTGGAACCGCACTCCTGTGGGTTAAGTCCTACTGTACCTCTTTGACAGATCCTTCAGTGTGTCTTGGAGGGGTGATGTTTCTAAGTCACAACAACTTGCTACTGGGGTTCCTCAAGGCTCAGTACTTGGACCACTTCTATTCTCCATCTACATGACGTCATTAGGATCTGTCATTCAGAAGCACGGCTTTTCTTACCACTGCTACGCTGATGACACCCAACTCTACTTCACATTTCAACCAGATGACCCGACGGTAGCTGCTCGCATTTCAGCCTGTCTGAGTGACATTTCTAGCTGGATGAATGACCATCACCTGCAGCTCAACTTTACTAAGACAGAACTCCTGGTGATTCCAGCTAACCCATTGCTTCATCACAACTTCTCTATACAGCTGGGTTCATCAACCATTACTCCTTCCAGGACAGCCAGAAACCTAGGAGTTGTGATGGATCATCAGTTAAGCTTCACAGACCACATTGCTACAACGACCCGGTCCTGCAGGTTTGCCTTATACAACATTAGGAAGATTAGACCCTTCCTGTCAGAGCAAGCCACCCAACTTCTTGTCCAAGCTCTTGTTCTCTCCAGACTGGACTATTGTAATGCTCTCCTGACGTGCCTTCCTGCATGTACTGTCAAGCCTCTGCAAATGATCCAGAATGCAGCAGCGAGGGTTGTCTTCAATGAGCCAAAAAAAGGTCACGTTACTCCTCTCCTCATCAGGTTACACTGGCTACCAGTAGCTGCTCGCATCAAATTCAAGGTACTGATGCTTGCCTACAAGACGACCACTGGCACGGCACCAACATACCTAAACTCACTGGTTAAATCTTATGTGCCCTCCAGAAGTTTGCGAGTGAACGACGCCTTGTGGTGCCATCCCAAAGTTGTTCAAAATCACTCTCACAGATCTTTTCCTGGACTGTGCCCAGCTGGTGGAATGACCTCCCAATCTCAATTCGTACAGCTGAGTCTTTACTCATTTTCCAGAAACATCTTAAGACTCATCTTTTTCGACAGCACTTAACCAGCTAATATTAAAACTTTTCCTTTTCTTGTCTTTTCATTTATAAAAAAAAAAAAAAAAAAAACCTGGCTATGTGTTCTGTACTACACTAACTGAGAATTGTCATGGCACTTGTATACTGTTGTTGTTCTCTTGTTGACCTGACTGCTTCTATTGTTCTCATTTGTAAGTCGCTTTGGATAAAAGTGTCTGCTAAATGATTAAATGTAAATGTCAAATGTAATATCTAAAGAGATATTCTTTATCAAAGTTAAGACTGCTATGCCCCCCTAAAACATATTCATACACTGGTAAAACGTGTTCAAACTCATCTCTACATCATGATGTGGAAATATTTGCGTAATGCCGCCTAAATGTTCACACAAAGAAAGAAGGCGTGGTTTCTGTAACTGCAGTTAGTGTTGAAGCAGTCATGTCAAGGAGATGCTGTGTGTATCTAGACGAAAGCAAAAGCACGTTATTTGGCCTTCAGAAAGTAGATGCATTTAGCTACGACAATCTGGCACTTCTGAATAAGCTACTGTAAGTATGTTTTGTTATAAGTTGAATGTTCAAATATGGATGTTTTGCACATTGTGTGTGTGTGTGTGTGTGTGAGAGAGAGAGAGAGAGAGAGAGAGAGAGAGAGAGAGAGAGAGAGAGAGAGGGTCACAAAGTGGAGTCAGCTGTCGTAACGGTCCGTGGCTTGTGTACTGCAAACACATATGAGCTTCATCACTGTGTCTGTCACAAGACTCTGTTCCTCTTTCGGCCTAAACTTATGGTAAAACTAAAGACATTATAAATTGTCTTTACATTTATTTTGAAAGATGAAGTTTGTGATTATGGAAAGGGGTGTTACATGACTGATTCCAGTGTTCAGCCAATCACAACGCACTGGGTCAGTTGGCCAATCAGAGCAGACTGTGCTTGTGGGAAGGAGGGACTTTGTAGAAAACGACAAGTTTGAGAGAGGTGGGGCATAGAGGACCTACAATAATGGACAGCATTTGAAATATACTGAATGAAAAATATTTTGAACATCACAGAATGTCAACATATTATATTACACCAAATACACAAAAAAAGCATCAGATGACCCTTTAAATGCTTAGTGAGGGGGCAAATAACACAACAGCCTTTATGGTTACAGAACCATAGATTAGAGAAAAAAAACTAATTAACAAAAAAAAAAAATACTTTTGTCAATTGTTAGATGCTAGTTTTATGATGCTTTGACATAACATGGCATGTGTAGAAATTTATGTCAGCCAAGATTTAAAAAAGATTTAAAAAGAGCTTTAAAAGTATTATGTATAAACTTACATTTGGTCACACCAGGGATACGCCATCATTTCAGAAGTGACAGAAATGTCAAATTCAATCATTTTTATGTAGGCCCATTTAAGCATAATTATATCTATGTTTTTTGTTGTTGTTGCTATGAAGCTCTTTGAATTTGCTGTAAGAAATCAAATACACTGCTGGACAATAATCAATTATTTGTAATCTATATTTTTTTTTTCTAATGGCAATTTTATGATTGTTTTATATACTACAATACTCAATACCACAATTATTACAATTTTCTGCACCGAATTGTAAAACATATACTTTATACTTTTTGTCCTATAATAAATTATATGTCAAGTAACAGTGTGTGTGTTATTGTTTTAAAGTTACATCAGTTCATTTTGCTTTTCATTCAGCTTAGCTGCAGACATAGATGCCTTTCTCCACATTAGGCATTTCCTGATACACCTTATGTTCTATGAGCGCGAGATCACTTCTCTTTCAGTGCAATACACATTTATCTTTATCACATTTTCATAAAGTAAAAATGGTATAGTATGAAACTTTTCCTCTACATCAGAAAATAATAATTCTGAAAGAAAACGCGCCTGATGTCTGTTTGCTAGCAACGAATGCTACCTTCATGCATCTGACTCTCAGATAAATCTCAAGCTCTTATTTCAGGGTTGTTGTTAATGCTGTGGTTATTTTTTTGCATATAATCATTTAAATCTCATGCCAGATTATGATATAAACTCAAACACATCTTTGGCCACAATTTTGATTATTCCGTTACCAGAAAATGTTATTTGCTATTAGCACGGATATAAGGCAATGTGTATTTACAGGTTATGACCATTTGATCCTGATAAAGCAGATGTGTAGAAACTGGGGCGGTACAGCTTTAACATGCTGTGCGCGCTCCCGCAGACCGCAATCATTTACAGCATGACACAGAAAATGCTGAAATCAAGTAAAACGGGGATGGGGGTGCATTTCAGACTTTTGTAATCGCTTTTGAACATGCACTCGCTCTTTGCTTTCACTTTCGAAATTGCTCAAGAGGTTCAGAGGGGAGGGGAGGAGGACCACATGCGCCCTGCCTCAGCAACTCATATAATTATATATTACATCTTCTGTAAAGATGTAAACAACTGAAACCACAGCAGGATTCACAATGACTCACAAACTTACCTGCAAATGTACACAACTGCTATTTGAACTGTGTAGCATTTTATGACATTATAAACGTACACTAGAACAGATAAAACTAAAACAAGCTGCACGCTAATGTAAAACCAAATATTTATTAAAAAAAAAAAAATCCCCAAAAATGTACAGCAACTGATTCTGTGATATGCCTCGGTGGATGCTTTGCTTTACATCTGGACATATACGGAACTCTCCCTTCCGCCCAATTCATTCTGCTGGTCTGATTTAACATGAGTCTGATGGCAATGTTTCGTCTCTTCTGTCCTGATCAGTTCACTTCTTGTTGATCTGATGTCATAAACCAGCACAGCAACTGTAGCCACGCCCACCAAAGCAGAGAGAACCAATCGGATCGCAGCTTCAGTGAAACTACAACAGTGGATCTTGTCTGAAAAAAGAAAAACGCTGGATCAGGATTGTGCATTTAAGTGTCTTTTAAACAGTGGTGGACGAAGTACACAAATCAAGTACTTGAGTAAAAGTACAGATATGTATAATAAAATATTACTCCAGTAAAAGTAAAAGTACTCCTTTTTCAATTTTACTCAAGTGAAAGTACAAAAGTACAAAAAATTTTATGTACTTAAGTAAAAAAAGTACTGAAAGATAGATGTTTGCAATTTTATATAGGCTAATTTAATTTTATATTAGCACATTTGTGTAAAAAAAATTTTATAATCCTACTGCTCAAAATACCTGGGATTTTCCCCAAAATAACCACTATATGGAGTCAAGATATATTTTTGTTGTTGATATGGACTACACTGATGAGAGTAATGTTAACTGTGAAGCTTACACTGTGATGTACCTGAGAGAAAACAGAGATGACCATCTGATTTTCACCAGTAAGAACAAAGTATTTTAAAGTTTGTTGTTTTACAGAACATCACAGTTATATATGACATGATAATAAGGCCTGAAGATTTTAAGGAAAATATAATTATATTTTCATAATGATTTTTTTCCTTCTCAAACCTTGTCTGGGGTGTAAAAACACCACTGGCCAAACGGGGTGCATCTCTTCCCCTCTTTGATAATTACTGTAGTTACCATGCTCTGAACATCACATCCTTTCTTTTCTCCCCAGATGTAATCTATATTTATATATATATATAGGTGGTTGAATAAAAATATTTGGACATTATTTATAAAAATGACCTCAAGTTAGCACCAGCAAGCTTGTTACAGTTAGCATCAGCTAACAATATTTACTTATTTTCAGTACGGTTATGAATAACGTCCTTAATAACAATGGATGAAAAGTTTAGAGCTCTACTGATGATTAAGTCTAGAGTGTGTCCACCTTTGTGTGTGTGTCCATGTATGCTGAATCGACAAGTAAAAAAAAGCCTCAAGTTCAAATATTAATTTATGACCAATTAACTGTTTGAGAAACACTTCCTGCTTCGATGTCCAGATCTGAATTAAAAAAAAATCTCAAACATGCTCCGATGTCCCGATCTGAATCAACCGAGTCGCGAACAGGCTCCGAAGTGCCGATCTGAATCAACCGAGTCGCGAACAGGCTCCGAAGTGCCGATCTGAATCAACCGAGTCCCGAACAGGCTCCGAAGTGCCGACCTGAATCAACCGAGTCGCGAACAGGCTCCGAAGTGCCGATCTGAATCAACCGAGTCGCGAACAGGCTCCGAAGTGCCGATCTGAATCAACCGAGTCGCGAACAGGCTCCGAAGTGCCGATCTGAATCAACCGAGTCGCGAACATGATCCGAAGTCCCGATCTGAATCAACCGAGTCGCGAACAGGCTCCGAAGTGCCGATCTGAATCAACCGAGTCGCGAACAGGCTCCGAAGTGCCGATCTGAATCAACCGAGTCGCGAACAGGCTCCGAAGTGCCGATCTGAATCAACCGAGTGGCGAACAGGCTCCGAATTGCCGATCTGAAAACTTCGACCAAAGAATGTAAAAAAAAAAAAAAAAAACTAAATTTCTCTAATAACTCTATACTCTAATAACTCTACAAATCTATGAAAGACTCAGATCACGTGTCTAAAAATAAATCGCTATAGTAAAAGAGAAATAATAAGAGGAGTGAAGTTTCCAACCGTTCTGCTGTTTGGTCCTCACGCGCGTCTGACGCTCTGCGGCGCGTCTCCGCCCCTCACACGCGCGTTTAAATTAATCATCTTTGCCAATTATTATACATTTACTTCATTGTCAGCTCCAGGTACTTCATTTATTATTGTTCATTGAACTGTTTGAAACAAAAAAAGGTTGTATTTCAGTAATAATTCTAAATTATCAAAATAAAATATATAAAATAATGGTTTCTATTTTAATATCCTTTAAAATATAATCTATTTCTGTGATGTGCAGCTGTATTTTCAACATCATTCCTTCAGTCTTCAGTGTCACATGATCTTCAGAAATCATGAAAATATGATGATTCATTATTAGAACCTTTAATAGTTGTGCTAGCAAATATTATTTTGGAATCTGTGATCTGTGAAAGTGTTTTAAAGTTTGTGGTTTTACAGAACATCACAGTTATATATGACATGATAATAAGGCCTGAAGTTAGGAAGAACATTTTAAGGAAAATATAAATATATTTTCATAATGATTTTTTCCTTCTCAAACCTTGTCTGTGGTGTAAAAACACCCCTGGCCAAACGGGTGCATCTCTTCCCCTCTTTGATAATTACTAGTTACCATGTTCTGAACATCACATCCTTTCTTTTGTCCCTAGATGTAATCTATATACATATATATATATAGGTGGTTGAATAAAAATATTTGGACATTATTTATAAAAAGTACCTCAAGTTAGCACCAGCTTGTTAGCTAGACATTTAGCATCAGCTACAATATTTACTTATTTTCAGTACTGTTATGAATAAACATTAATGTCTGTCTAACGTTACTCGTCTGGTTAATCCAAACAATATACATATGTATAACGTTACTGTTAATACACAATATAAAAACAGATGTCATGGTAGCATTTTAATAAAACTGTTAATATTACGGTAGCGGGGAATTTGGACATGCATGAGTTATTTTATTTAATCTGTGTTAGTTTAAGGTTATTTAATTTTATTTTTTAACCTAAAACACAGAGACGCTGATTGATGTGTCTGCATGTCAGCATTTCAGTGGGCTTTAACAGATCACTCTTTACAGCGGATTTAGTTCCCAAACAACTGACAATTTTGACCTAAATATGATTTTCAGTTACAATAATTAATCCTAAATTTCGACATTAATAACTTACTTTTAGCAACATCAGACGCACGCGCTCACAAGATCTCCCTTACTTCTGTAGACTCGCACTTAACGGTTCATTTGAATGAAGTGAGTGGTCGACTCCAGAACAGCTGCAATCGGATCATTCTAATTCGTAAACGAATCGTTTGGTGCGATTCGCGATCCGATTATAGTTTATTTTGAAAAGACTCAGTTCGTTCATGATGAATCAGACACCGCTTCTGCGTGTTGGAGCACGTGATATATTATAGGGAGTAACGATATGTTTTATGAAATGTAGTGAAGTTAAAAGTACGATCTTATGCTTTGGAATGTAGTGAAGTAAAAGTAAAAGTAACTCAAAATAAAACTAATCCAGTAAAGTACAGATACTTGAAAAATGTACTTAAGTACAGTAACGAAGTAAAGCTACTCCATTACTGTCCACCACTGCTTTTAAACAGACGTACAGGTGCCAGTTTGTGGGTTATTATTAGGAGTACAAGCATCTACTGGGAAGACAAGGTGTGCATATTTGATTGTCTGCATGCACACTTTCCTTGCTTAGTCAAATAACAACTACTATGGATGTAGAATATACAGCAATTCTAAACTGTTTTTATTCACTCCTAAAAATGTGTGTGATTATGAGATTTATTGTCCATGATCACTGACTAATGTTTTTAAATCAGCACTGCCCCCCACCCCAACCTCCCCATTGCTCCCAGACACCAGATTCACTTCTGTATCAATCTGTTCTCTATTCCTGTAAACTCTAGGAAACAAATAAATAAAGCAAGCAAATGCGCCGCCAATAACCGTAAAGCATAAATCCCAACGAATGCATGAGCTGTTAAATGGTAAATGGTAAATGGACTGCATTTATATAGCGCTTTAAACAGACCCCATGGCCATCCAAAGCGCTTTATAAATTGCCTCACATTCAACCATTCACTCACTCATTCATATATATATATATATATACATCAAATGCAATGTAATTTCACTTTGGATAAAGCATCTGCCAAATGCATAAAGGCACGTTTTAGTTGGTGTATACAGTCCCTTATAGGCCAATCCCAAGCGGAAATATGAATAATATGTACTGCACCAATGCAATAAATACGTGTTGGGTTTTGACTTCAACCAGGCCAATAAACTAACAGTGGATTTCAGAGTGAAAAACTAAAATCACACTGATTTACTTTACTTAACACATCTGCTTTGTAAAGAAATGGGAATATCATCAGTCGTGTACCTGAACTCGGCTGATGGGGTTCAGTAGAGTTGTTATTCTCAGTTTGATTGACAGTTGATTTGTTCACCACAGAGCTGGATGTCACAGGATTGGAGCTTGATGAACTTTCTGATGATGTAGAACTTCGTGGAGTCTCTGGCAATGACAGATGATACTGTTACATTAGTCTCACCACACACACTTCTGATCTTTATTTACAAAAACATATATTTTTCAATGCAATTAAAGCAGCCAATATCATAAAATGAGGATGTGAGGAATATTGAAAATAATAGAACACATTTTACAGTGCCAAATACATCATTCAAATGAAGGTTAGTGTAAATTAAACCATAATGTTCTACTCACCATAGACTGTAAGATTAAAACTCATGTATATGGTTTCATCGCCGACAATTATGAGTTGATAAAGTCCAGAGTCTGTGGTTCTGGCGTTTGTGATGGTCAGAGATCCAATCTGATCCAGTTTGAGTCTGTCTCTGAATCTTCCATCGGCACTATCATAGATTGAGATGGTTTGTGTAAGTCTGTTCATTTCAGCTATTCTTGTGCTTCCAAACATCCACTGTATCAACAAATATTTCTGTGCTTCAGAAACATCATTGTGTAGCGTGACAGAATCTCCCCCCATCACTGATATTCTCCTCACCGCATCGGTCACATCTAGAAAGAAAACAGAAACACATTTTGTCACAGACTAAAGGTCTGTTCACACCAAGAACGATAACTACGAAGATAACCATAACAATAACTATACAACATACAATGATACAATGAAGGCTGGTCAGTATAATTAAAACAGAACCTTTAATAATATATATATATATATATATATATATATATATATATATATATATATATATATATATATATATATATATATTTATATTGGAAAATACAGACAAATTGAGGCTCTGAGACAAACATAGCCCATTAAATCAATCCATGGACAACATCATATAGAACCACCAGAGATTTGGCCCCAATCTAGACTACATCCCTATGTACAATAAATATCATTTATACAAGCTGTGTGCTGTTGGAGATTTACAAGATTGTAGTTTCAGTCACGTGATAGCACTCTGAGGATCTGCTGAATAAATCGTATTCAGCTGAATAAGTTAGTTTCGAAATAAATTGGCCTCAATATCAAAATGTTTTCTGATGCTTGTAACTAATTTAAGATGGTTTATTACTATTGTATATTTCTAGACGAATTCCTTCAGGAATAAATTACTCACCACACTCCAAAACTAATAAATAAAATTACCCTCCTTCTGTAAAGAAATGTCTGAGAAAATTCCCTTACGAAAATGAACCATGGATTTACTACCAATAATTATAATAATAAAATCATGTTTACTGTTGTAATGTTGTTATTTTGTCATTACATATAATCAATATGCAAAAAAAGGGGTTTATTATAATACAAACCTGGTTAATTTTTGTATACAGTAAATAACGAGCTTACAAAAAATAGAATAAGACATAAAAATTAATTTATAACTTACCAACCAGACGACAAAGGCACAAACAGAATAAAACAAAAGAGTTAAACATTATTCCCTGGCCGTTTGTCAAGCACTAACGCTGTAGATAACAGAAAATGACCCGAGTTTTGTCTCTTCATGACGTCATGCATGGGGGGGGGGGGGGGGTTGGTCGCTAGTAGGCGTTCCCGCTGCAGGTTGCCTAGTAACGTTTATGAGTGACAGAAGAGGATGTCATGTCAGGTTGTTGACACTTCTTATTTCTTTCTCTGTTTTATTTTTTATTTATTTTTTTAATTGTCAGTTACCATGAGTCAAAATAGCAGAATAGATATCTGGAATTGGAAATTTTACTACTCAAATCTACGGGGCTGTTCACCATGTTCACCATGTTCAACTAAAAAAAAATCACGTGTTTTGTCCTTTTCATTTACATGACAAAAACATTCTGGAACGCTGAAAATGCAAACTTCTGAAAATGATACCAACCCCAGCCATGAACACTTGAAGAAATTATGATGTAATGAAGTTCTGCCTAAAATTAATTAATGTTAGTTGACTATATATAAACTGCTATTTGTGAAATGAACATTATTGAACACATTCACTTCTGATAAAAGAACACTCTTTTGCGATGTAGATACATACATTTTCTGAAAAGCTGCTTTGGAAACAATGTGCACTGTGAAAAGAGCTATACAAATGAATTTGTATTTGATTTAATATGTATTGCATGTTCAGACTATCCACCTTATTCACACCATTATGCTTTGTGCGAATTAGATGTAAACAATCAGTGAAAGGCTTGCTCTATGAACTCAATAAATGTTTCTTTATTTATTTGTAACTGGGTACAATGCGATGAAATTATTCTACTCAACTTCATCCACTGAACACTGACATTTAATAGTGTAAGAGCATAAACAAGGTACTTTCAACAGACCATGAATAACCCCACACACTGTAAAAACTAAAGGTGCTTCAGATATCTTTTTGAGTACTCTATGAACTTAAAAAATTATTTTAAGTGCCTCGAAGCTCTTTTTCTCATAATGATGTGTAACTATTCGTGTTCTATTCAGAAGGGCTCATCCCTATGCCCTTGTGCATTATCTTTAGTGTAGTATGAGCACCATCCATATGTAGATGTAGATGTTTTTATTTAAAAAAAAAAATGTTTTTCTTATTATTCCAGAGGTAACAGAGTAAATTAAATGGATCAGCTGCAGTGAAACCATTAAATGGGAATGTGAATGAAGTGAAAGAGCAGCAGGGGACAACTTCAGTTTGATTATACACACCCACCAGTGTCAATCACTGTGACATCATCAACAGTTGAGCTCTACAGCATACAATGTATTTCCTACTTTTAAGAAACTGACCCATGTGCGGTTGAGCTTTTAAAATGGTTTTGGTTTTAGATCAACAATGTTTATGAAACTCTTTTATAATTCACTCTTTCCTCAGCAGTTTCTTTTAAGTTGGTATCCACACCTATCATGACCCCCAAGAATATCAAAAGAAAGAACAAAGAGACTGTTTTAAAACAATAACAACAAAACATTTATCCCCTTTTCTTTTTTAATCAACCCCTGAAATGTTGGCAAATTCCAAACAAACAAAACAACTTTTCAAAGCCAAATGTGAGACATCAAAGTCTTCAAAAGGTTTTTTGAATCAAAACATCAACACCTCCACAGCTTGCACAGTTATAGCCTACCTCCATGTTTTTTGTTCAAATTTAATTATATTATTATGGGTTTCAATTCACAATCTTCAACTTAATTTTCTCTTTTATAATTGTTTATCTATTTGTGTGTCTGTTATCGTTTTCTGTATTTGTATTTTTGTCTCATACCAATAAAGTTGCCTTTGGTCAATGTAAGCAGCAGATGGCGCTAATGCACTATTATATTTAGCGATCGTGCGTGTGTGTGCGCGCGCGCGCGCGCGCGTGTGTGTGTGTGTGTGTGTGGTTGCTGCCTGCCGCCATAGGAACTTCATACAGTCTTTCAGATGTTGGAAAAATAAACTTGGAGTTTCCCTTTTCGTTGGATTAATTAAGCATTAATAGCTCAAAACCCCCTCTTTGCTGGTCTTTAGTGGGTAGCTATTGTCGCTGTCAGTCGGGTGGGTGTGGTTCAGTATTACAATTCATCGAAATCATATTTCGTCGGAATCTACAACAATATGACGAGCACTTTACACGTATTTCTGTTTTTATTTCTAATGTGCGGTAAGTGTGATTTATGTTTATTCTTTAACACTTTCGGTTTCACTCTGAGCACTTAATATTGATGTTCTCTTATTCCTTAAAATCCAGTTACAATTTCGCCTGTCTTTCTTCACTTTTGTAATAGCTCATTTTCTCCTTGTTTAAAAACTCTTGGGTGCTTAAATAAAACGTAAAGCGCTTTCCCAAGAGCTTGTTTAATTTAAACTAGCAGTTTAAAATCTGCATCCTGACGCAAACCAGTTAAAATAAATCTGCGACATCGGACTTCGATTGTTTCATAGGACTATAACAATGCCTTAACACTGAGTTTGGGTGGAAAGTTATTGACTGAAGACTTTTAAACACTTTAAGAATATTTATGCATTTGAACATTTCACGCATTTCCCGGGAATCGAACCCACGCCCTTGGCTTTGTTGGTGCCAGTTTTTTTTTTCTAATTTATTGTATTTTTATGGATTAGTTCATAATAGTTCACAATTCTAATATGCATTTTTCTTAAAGACCAAAATTCTTAACATTTTAATGAATACAGTTTTGTCGGAAACTGTTCGAGTATGATAACTGGTTGGTAGGCCCTTGGTTGAAATCCAAAATCAGTGTTAAAATCAAGACAAAACAATCAATGCCAAAAAATCGTACATTTTCACATTTTAATATTTCCCTTTTTTGCATAAATGTGTCTGCTAAATAAACATAAAATGTAGATTGTCCTTAGATTCTAAATCAACTTCTTTTCTCATTATTTTGTCAATGCTGTTCTGAATAAGACCTTCCTTGTTACTAGAGGTCTGTTTCTGTTTGTTCCTCAGGTGTGTATGTTGCTGATGAAGTAAAGTCAGTATTGGCGAAGGAGGGAGATTCTGTCACTTTAAACCCTGATCTTAATCAAACACAGGGATTTTCAATGATACAGTGGTGGTTTGGAGATATCAGCCCCGTCATGGCTGAAATCTATGCAAATGCGACCTCATATCCCAACGATGAGATATTCAGAGACAGACTGCAGCTGAACCAGACTGGATCTCTCTCCATCAAGAAAACAAGAACCACAGACTCGGGACTTTATAAACTAGAGGTCCACTGCAACAGTGGAGCCTCATATATGACATTCAGTCTTACTGTCTATGGTGAGGACATTTATTATTTGAGTAATTTAGATATTTCAGGTTGTTGTTCTTAAACTGAGATTTAAAGTGCAACAAGCTAGTATTTTATGATGTTATGTGCAATGTATTTCCACAATCTCAAAGTCATGCTGTTGTTGGGATTGGGCCACATGTGCTCACTATAATATAAATATCCAAGTAGATGCAATTGGCACCTTACTCCAGGGTGTAAATAATTATTAGTTGGCATATAGTCCTACTAGTGTGTTACGTGTTTATTCACTCGCAGTCACACTAATAACTGTCTTTCGTTATATTCCAGTTGCGGGTCTGTCTCCAGGTGCTAAAGCAGGAATAGCAGTTGTTGTTCTGCTGGTGTTTGCAGCTGCAGCTATTGATATGATGTGCTATCGCTGCTTTTTCTTAGATATGAAGAAGTGTGAGTTAATGTCTGCGGTTATGGTCAGTTCTAGTCTTCATCCATAGTCTTTCTTCTACAGTTAACTCAGGTCAAACTTCTTAACTAGAGACTCTTTGTAGATACTGTAATTCCAGTCTTTGGAAATGTAAGATTAAAGATTCAAAATCTCCCTTTGAAATACTTTGTTACATAAATGTGTGTTAACATGAGTCAGGGCAAAGGAGAGAAACTTGAGGCAGAGTAAAGAATCTCTCTGTCTGTTTTCAGCTTTACTTATTTTCTATCTATGAAGCTTAAAGTTTAACACCTTTCTCGTTCTCTGTGCTACTGTCACAGTTGAAGAGGAGACTAAATTTGTGATGGAGGGAAGGTATATTACTCTCAGCCGTTTTACTAAAGGAATACAGAAAAATTAGCTTATCGTGTGGCTGTTTGGAGATCAAGAGACTCTAATTGCTCAGATGACGGGAGGATCCAGAAAGACCTTTGATGGTCCTGATGGGAGATTCAGAGGCAGACTGAAGCTGGACAGAAGCACTGGAGATCTGACCATCAGACGCATGAAATATGAATAGTGGACATTATAAACTACTGATCAGCAGCAGCAGCCAAGGAATCTATTACAAGACATTCAAAGTTGTTACAAATGGTGAGTAATTGTCTTTCAGTTTATCATTTGAAGGTCTTTGTGAAGAAGAGTGATCATGTGATGCTTTTAGAATCAGTTTGTATCTGTCAATTTAAAGAATGTTTATGCAATACATTTTAATTAATCTTTTTAAAGGGACAGTTCACCTAAAAATGTATATCGTCATAATTTACTCACTCTCGTTTCAAAGCCATAATTCCAAAAATGTGTTTTGTTTTCCAATACAAATAACTCTAAATCAAGATACGTTTCCTTGAGATAAAAAAAAAATACCATATAAAGTGTTTTCTGAATTGTCACTGCCAGTGTGTCAAGTTTTATATCTGAGTAACTGAGTATTTTGTTCTCCAGGTATGTTTGGTCCCAAGACTGTGTCAGTGATGGAGGGTGAATATTTATGTCTTTACTCTGAAATTCTCATAGAAAGAGGCGAGCAGTTGCAGTGGAGCTGTGAAGGTAAAACTCTTGCAACTGGGATGAATGGAGACTTTAAAAAGACTTCATACGGTGATGATGAGAGATTCAGAGACCGACTGGAGCTGTTCCATCTAACAGGAGATCTCATCTTCAGAAACGTTAGAACTAGTGACACTGGAGTCTATCAACTACAGATCAGCAGCATCAAGAAAAGAAACATAAATAGGGAATACACTCTTACAGTCCTTGGTAATTAAATCAAGGATTTCAATATAATAATACGTACTTGACCTTTAGAAATCTTCTTTCTGTTTAATATGCGTTGTCTGTGTTTCTGGCTGATTCCACAGGAAACAGAGTGAATGAATCAGAGACTGCAGAGATGCCTTTGCTGAGTAAAGAGGATGTGGATGGAGTGAATGAGCAGCTCACGATGAGTGCAGTTTGATGAGATAAGACACGCCCACCAGGGTGAATCACTCTGACATCATCAACATGTGAAGTCATCTCAGAACACAGTTCCGCTGTTCTGTCATCATTTATAAACATATTTGACCGTCAGTGCCAGATTTCAGTGTTACTCAACATCAGTCTATGTGACTCTTATTGTAGAAATTTACTGACTACTTTATATTCGTTCTGTATTTTGACTTTTCATTTTATTTAAATGCTAAACTTGCTAACTTTTTTTTTCTGCTTTCTGTCGTTTCCGTGTGGAGTTTGCATGTTTTATAATCATATGAAGTGCGGGTCAGTCAGAGACATTAAATTGTGCATAGGTGTAATTGGCTAGTGCGTGTGTGTGTGTGTGTGTGTGTTAGCCATGTGATGTGCTGGCTATCAATCCAGGAAGTTTCTCTCACATGTGGACCGAGGCGCTGGGATTGAGGACAAGCCGTTTGGAAAATGAATGGATAGATGTTTTAAAGTGGTTTTGTTATATCCATACTGAAGTACTTGACTGATGAACATGCCTTATTGCACTTATACCAACATTTTTTAGGACACTACATTTTGTTGAGCCACGGATTATTCATTTCTGTTTGCATTATTCTCATTTGTTAGTCATTTAAATAAATGTTCACATAACTGATCTGTAAGTGTCTACATGATTTGTCTACGTATTAAGTACTGTCTTCTAGTGGACAAACACTGATTCTTTTATTGACTGATGACATTGTAAAATATGTTGTTGTTTTTCCATGTTCACTCACTAGTTGGCGCTCCAGCAGAGTCTTTGGGAGGGACAAGTTTAACAAAGATTCTGACACATAGATTGAAAGAGAACATGTAGATGGGTCACTGAAATGACAGACAGTATGGTGTATACAACTCAAGCCTCTTACAGCTCATTACAATTGTATTAAGGCTATGTAGGCTACAGTATGCTTCAGATAACTTTATCAAACAAGTGAAAACCATTAACATATATGTTTTAGAAGTACAGTTCTTTGAGAAATCTTTCTTTGGAAATTATTTTTGCTTGTAGCTTAAATAATAAACCCACTTTTCTTTACAAACCTCGGCTGTGTTCAAAATGGCCTAAATGTTTTCGGAGTGCACTACAAAGGGAGCACAGTTTTGATAATCGCTCTATAATCATGCTCGTTAAAATTGAACTATTCAATTTTATTTCAAAAATAACTATGTAAATTACGTAAGAAGAACTTTAAGCTTTCCAAATCTGTCAAAGTGGATGGTGAAGTCTTCAAAAGGCATAGGGCATAACTCTGAATAAAACACAGCCCAGCGGTGACGAGCTCTGCTTCTAACCACAGGTGGAGATGCGCAGTTCAACCACACATGTTTGCAACGCAGCTTGCTAATGTTCGTTTGGATCTGTGGTTTCAGGAAACACAGACTATGAACTTGTGGACATATGCACCACAGAAGAGAAGAGAGAAAACAATGCACATTGTATTTTAAAAGCACATTGTTGTTGCGAGGAATCCATGAATGAGTCTCTGGAAACAAAGGATTTCAATCACCATCATGATAGACATTTAAAAGCATTTAATCAGAGTTCAGTGAGCTGCTAGTCTAGATATAGGTCTGTCAGTATTTCCTGATCAGATACACAGACTGCTGAATAATATACTGAGATTTTCACAGGAGCTTCTAGTGATGATGACCTCGGCAAATCTAAATTGAAATCAAAAGGCAGTGATCAGTGATCACATTAATCATAAAATAATGTGATTCCTTTATTTATATACAGATTATGGATATACTGAATAGTTAATATACACCTCCACAATTTGTTTGCACATATCAGGCCTTGTGACATTCAAGTTCACATAAACACAGCTGTTCGATAATTTATGTTATTAACGTAAAGTTATTGTATAAAGCAGGTCTGAAAAACAAACTTTCCAAAGCGCTGGTCCGTTTCTGCTCTGGGTTTCACACTTCTTCTCTCTCTCATGTTCACATGCAAGCTTAGCCACCTGTGGCAGCTGAGAGCTTCAGTTTAGTCTGACAATGTTAACATGTTAACCAATGTTTGTTCCTGCAGAAGCACAGTAAACCACAGCGTGTTTAAGGCGAAGGTGTCTCAGTGCTTGGAGTTCTTCTCTCAGCTATACTATATTTGCACAAAAATGAATGTTTTGTTTTGCATATTTTGATTTTGTAATTCAGATCATATTGGTGTATTAAACTCATCTGTTGTTGTTTCACAAGTCATTTAACTGATGTAGTACTGCTGAGTGTGGTTTGTGTGACCTGAATCAACAACACTCAATCAGATTTTAACAGCTGATACTTGATCAGGCCAAACATCTGTTAATCATGGGCTTCAACTGCAATGAATGCAACTATGGGTAAAAATAGTCATGATTAGGGATACAGACCAAATTAAGAGCAGAATGGAATGTAAACTGATGGTACTAAAGTTCACACATTTAGTTTAGTGATCATGTGGCTGTGATCAGTTATTTTTCTTCTCAGGTTTTCATTTCACACTCTACATTTCTTTTTCACTACAGTGGTCAACAGAAGCGTTGCTGACTAGAACCGTTTAACAGGGTGTTTTCAGCAGTAACACCTGCGGCCAAGATGAGGTTAATGTTTGTCATCTATTATGAATAGGCTCTTTTGCACTACCATCATTATATCTGCACTGTTTATTTATGTCACTGGTTTGCATCTGTGCTGGTTTATTCCTTTTTTTTTCCTTTTTTTTTTGCATGTCCTTATTTGTATAGTTGTATTTTATATTTAATCTGTATTTTCTGCTCTGTTATATGTATGCACCAAGGGTCTGAGAGTAACACAATTTCAATTCTCTGAATGTACTTTGCTTTACATGTGGAAGAATTGACGATAAAGCAGAGCTTGACCATTATTGACACCTTTTAAAGCATTTTAAAGATATAAATATGAATTAATATATTTTTAATGGCCTGGTAGTGTCTCTATTATATATTTTCTACATTCAAATGTTTGATAAATAAATACATGAAAGATAATACAGAATCCATGAGCAATATGATTTTGATTTATATCATAAAATGCAGTGGATGTTATTGCCAGTGGGATATTGTGTATAGATCTGCTGTTTTAAATTAATGTTATAATGTTTGACCTTTTGACCTTGACTAAGTGACACATTCATTAACTCACAAAAAATCCTTTAAATGAAACCAAACTGAAAATAAAAGCATATTTGGAACAACAGTGATACTATCAAATGATTTTTTGCCAAATGTATTAACCCTGAACCTTAAAAATTGAAATAAAATAAAATAATAATCAAATTAAAAAAAATATATATAATAATAATAATAATAATAATAATAATAATAATAATAATAATAAAGCCTTATATTACATGTGATGCTGCTGGGTTCAAAAAATAAAAATTCTTACAGTGTTTGCACAGAATAAGAATGAACATGTTTCAAATATATATCAGACTTAATGAAGAAATAACAAAAGCCAAAAGTTTCAGAACTGTTCAGAATGTTAACTTAAAAGCATAATGTGGAGGTGGCCATTAGTCCACGTCTCCGGCATCCGCTAATCTTGGAAACCAATTGGTCAGCGTTTGAACAGTTATTGGGGTGTTTAACAGTGGATGCCTCGGGGGAAAAAAGACCTGGCGAGCGCGCAGGTGGGAGAATCTGTGCCAGGACCTAGTGGGGCGGTCTCAGGGGAACCAGACGGCGCATTGTAATCCTATGGCAGGGCATTTAGGAGTGACAGCGACACTAAGTCGTGTAATGACCCGATTCTTTTGGCCGGGCATTCGCGAGAACGTGCGCAGGTGGTCTTATCGGGAATGTCAGCTGGTAAACCCACTGGCCGCGCCATTGCGCCCTATTCCTCTAGTGCAGGCCCCCTTCGAATGAATTGGTATGGACCTCATCGGGCCATTAGAACGATCAGCACAGAGACATCGTTTTGTGCTAGTCATAGTGGATTACGCAACACGATATCCTGAGGCAATGGCACTCCGCAACATCTCGGCAAAGAGTGTGGCGGACGCCCTGTTTCGTTTAATCTCCCGCGTAGGAATCCCGAAAGAGATTCTCATGGACCAGAGCACCGCGTTTATGTCACGCACATTAAGCGAATTGTACGAATTGTTGGGCATTAAAGCGGTATGTGTCTATCACCCACAAACAGACGGACTGGTCGAACGGTTTAATCGCACATTGAAAACCATGCTTCGTAAGTTCGTACAAGAAGACGTGAAAAATTGGGACCGATGGCTAGAACCCCTCTTATTCGCTGTGAGCGATGTCCCAAGCCTCCACGGGGTTTTCCCCCTTCGAGCTTCTTTATGGACGCCAGCCCCGGGGGGTGCTAGACTACTTAAAAGAAACTTGGGAGGACGGACGTTTTGATAGTAAGAATGAAATTCAATATGTCCTGGACCTGAGAGCAAAACTCCATACACTGGGGCGGCTCTCTATGGAGAATTTGCTTCAGGCCCAGGACAAGCAAAGCGAGCTGTATAACCGGGGGGCTAAGTTGCGAGAATTTGCACTTGAAGATAAAGTGAGGTCACATGGCGGATAGAAGATCTCAATTATGAAGTAGTACGAAGAGATAGAGGCGACTCACGGCAAATCTACCACCTCAACTTCCTTAAAAAATGGAGCGCGGAGGGGTCAGTGATGCTAGCGATGGCAGTGAGTGAAGACGAGGATCTCGGGCCAGAAGCTATCCTTAAAGAAAAATCCCTCGCCCTGGCCCCGGGAGGGGATCACCTCTCGCCCTCGCAGCTCACTGTCATTGGGCGTTTACAGTCAGAGTTTGCAGACGTGTTTTCGCCCCTACCTGGTCGTACTGATCTGATTCAGCACCATATTGAGACAGAGCCGGGCGTGGTGGTTCTCAGCCGGCCATATAGATTACCTCAACACTAGAAAAAAGTAGTTCAGCCCAATTTAGAGGCAATGCTGGGGATGGGAGTAATTGAGGATTCCCACAGTGATTGGTCGAGCCCGATAGTTTTAGTGCCTGAAACGGACGGCTCGGTGCGGTTTTGTGTGGACTATCGCAGGGTGAACGCAGTATCAAAATTTGATGCTTATCCATCAAATTTTGACGAGTTGCATGGTTAGGCACGGCTCGCTTTTAGTCAACATTGGACTTAACAAAGGGATATTGGCGACCCCTTATCTCCCATGTCTAGAGAAAAAACAGCCTTCACCACGCCGTTTGGATTACACCAATTTGTGACGCTTCCTTTCGTCTCGTTCAGGGCCCCAGCTACGTTTCAGCGCTTCATGGATTGTGTGCTGTGACCCCATGCTGCATATGCCGCTGCCTACTTGGATGATATCATCATCTACAGTGTGGACTGGCAGCGGCATATGGAGCATGTGAGGACTGTCCTCGGGGCGCTGAGAAGGGCGGGGCTAACGGCCAACCCAAAGAAGTGCGGAAGTCCGGTCTCCTTCCTCTTTACATCCATGAACATTGTTACAATAGATAAATGCACACACCTTGTTTTCTGGTTCTGATGCCTGTGCTGATGCCCCCCTAAAAAATATCTAGTGACACCCCTGCATTATATCCCTCAATGAAATCCTGAACTTTTTAGGAAATGATGAAAAATGCACCACTTTTATGGAATTGTTAATGTGCATACATTTATATTGACATAAAATATCTTTCCCATATTTGTGGTGTAAAACTAATTTAGTAACCCAAACCAGAATCACAGTTTGATCAGTCAGTCACCTTTTTGAGACTCTTGCATACACCACATCATCCTGCTCTTTATCCATCTGAAAGAAAACAAAAATGCACATTCATCAGCGTATGTATCATGATCATTATTTACACATCCGTCATCTTCCTCCTTCTGTCACTTAAACCATTAAATGAAATGTATGTCTATACATGTATCCCATTCTCGCACATATGGATATACACACTCACATCAGCAGACATACTGTATCTGAAAGTATGTCTATTACGGGCTGTGTTGCACCGCTTGGAAAGCAATTACTGAGGGGGCCCCCCTAGGGCCCACTTGCTTGGGGCCACCAAAACTCTAGACTTAACCCTGCTTGTTGCTTTGTGAAGTAGCCTTCAGAACATAAACAAAACACGACGGATCTGTCGATGGTGGTTTAGTTAAAATCACTGAACATAATGTGTCTCTGGGCTCTGCCATATTAGGCCTACTTTTAGTCAAAAATAGTGTTAAATGCCAAAACGTTTCATCTCAATTTTGAGAGTGAGTTCTGTTCCTTACACACACAAACATTTTAATGCAGTGTGTAAATGGCCTACATTTATTTGTCTGCCTCTACATGATGTTATTTAGTGACCCTACATTATACACGCATCAGAGCAGAGGACAAAGGGACACTGAAATACATCGAAATATCTGTTGTAGTGCAGCCCTGTGTGTAAATCATTAAACACACACCTAAACCTGACTCACTGCTGAATAAATACAGAAACACACCACAGAAATAACAGATCTTACCAAGTCTTGTGTGTCTCTTTTGCACAATGACGGATCTGAGAAAGTAATCTCCTCTGCACAAGTCTCAACTGTTTCAACAAAAAAAACCGGATAAAAAAACACTTACACATAATCTATATATTTTACAGATATATAAGAGGTAGGTAATGCTTGCCTTTTTGGTCAGTTTTCCTGTGTTTCCTGCAAATGCAGAAGTTCACGACTGCAGATACGATCAACAGAGATCCAGCTGCAAAGATCAGCACTATCAGATATACAGAAACATCTGGGGGATGTGAAGGAGACAGTCATTAGTGTGAGTGAATGTGTACATTAGCACAAATTATTATCACTGCCATACCTGCACATGTGTGACAGAGCTGAGTGATGTCCAGATGTTGAGTCTGGTTGCTGATGGGATTGTTGAGCACACAGCTGTAGCTGTTTTTATCCTGATATTCCACCTCCAGAGGTAGAGAGAGACTGATGCTGAGATCAGACACACTGATGCTGGACAATAAACTGTTTCCTTTGTACCAGGAGAGAGTCACATGACCCACATTCACCACTGAACACACCAATGAACAATTCTGCTCTGAGGATGAGGATGATGAAGAACATTGTGAAGAGTCTCTATATATGACAGGAACAGGCAAATGAGCTGCAAAATATTGCAAAATAAATCAAATTTAAATTAAGAAACCTGTGATATTTGTCAGATCATTGGCATTTAAAACTGATGTAAAGTATGAAAGAAGCAATGGTTATAAAAAGTTTATTAATAAAATTATTCATTATAACGCTGCTTGAAATGCACAAATGAATTTTTACAATTACAGATTTTTCTATAATTTTTCAACAGGGTATAATTCTCTACTCACCATAGACAGTAAGATTGAATGTTTTGAGCGGCGTCTGTGTGCTGGTGCTGGTTACTTTATAAAGTCCAGAGTCTGTGTTTGTGATGTTTGTGATGGTCAGAGATCCAGTCTGAGGATCCAGCTTCAGTCTGTCTCTGAATCTACCGTCAGCAGTATCATTATAAAACCTGCTCTTATTGTTTTGTCTGTTGATCTGAGCGATGAGAATGTCATTTCCATATCTCCAGAGTATCTTATCTTCTTTCTGTATATCAGTATCATCAGTGTTTAGAGTGACAGAATCTCCCTCCATCACCGACACTGACTTCACTTCTTCACCAAACATACCTGATGGACAAACATATATTTACTCAGATTGGTAACACTTTAGAATAAGGTTCCATTAGTTAATGTTAGTTAATGTATTAATTAACATGAACAAACAATGAATAATACATTTATTACTGTATTTATTCATCTTCGTTAATGTTAGTTAATGAAAATACAGTTATTCATTGTTAGTTCATGGTTATTCACAGTGCATTAACTAATGTTAACAAGCACAACTTTTGATTTAAATAATGCATTAGTAAATGTTGAAATTAACATGAACTAAGACTTATAAATGCTGTAGAAGGATTGTTCTTGCTTAGTTCATGTTAACGAAAGTAGTTAACTAACATTAACTAATGGAACCTTATTCTAAAGTGTTACCCTCAGATTTACTTGTTTTTTAAAAAATGTTAAAGTTATCTGAAATGTTGCAATTAAATAACAGAATAATGTGCAGGTGAACAAATGATAAATTAAGTCCTAAAAATACTTACCGGTCAGACTCCAGGAGCATAAACAGAGGAAAATAAAAGCCTGAAACATTTTATCGTTCAGTTTTGTGATCAGATCATGATCAGGTCCTGACACTGAATGTATTCCAGTCACAGTGATTCAATGAGTGTGAATAAACCCCTCCACTAGCTCCTCCCACTCAGACAGTAATATAATATAATATAATATAATATAATATAATATAATATAATATAATATAATATAATATAATATAATATAATATAATATAATATAATATAATATAATATAATATAATATAATTTAATATAATATAATGTGTTATTTACAGAGGACCCACTGCATGGATGAGTTGGACCATTGGTTGAGCAAAGGCCTTCAAATTTGGAGGTTTATATTTGTTTTACTAAAAGAAAGTTTATTTTTTTTATTTTTGTTTATAAAGAGTAAAGATTCTTTCTTCTCTGTGTAGGTCTAAAGTCATTCGAGGAACTCATGTAGAGTCTGTGAAGGAGGAGTTTATTCACTCTCTCTGCAGAGCTTCACTAAATCACTTCACCACACACAGACAGCACTTCTGCTTCTTCTGCTTTGTTAGAAAACAGTCTGCATTTAAAAGAGCGTCAGGACCTGATTATTATCACAGCCCTGTCATGATGAAACGGTTTTGCAAACTCCTGAAGAAAATGATTCCTCTTGTCTGTTTGTGCTCATGGAGTCTGGCTGGTGAGGATTTTTATGGCTATTATTTCCATCACTTACTTTGTCACTATTTTTATATCAGAACTAAATATACTTACATTTTTTGTGCGCATGGTGCTAAAATTAGTAGTCATCTAATTAATTAATTAATTTATTTATTTTTTTGCATTACAATGTATAACTAGACATAAAATTCCTAAAACTGTCATAAAGTCTGTTAATCGAGTAAATATGTATATTTGTCAGGTGTGTTTAGTGAAGAAGTGAAGTCAGTGTCGGTGATGGAGGGAGATTCTGTCACTCTAAACACTGATGATACCGATATACAGAAAGATGATAAGATATTCTGGAGATTTGGAAACGACATTCTCATCGCTCAGTTCAACAGAAAGAACAATGAGAGCAAGTTTTATAATGATACTGGTGACGGGAGATTCAGAGACAGACTGAAGCTGGATCCTCAGACTGGATCTCTGACCATCACAAACATCACAAACACAGACTCTGGACTTTATAAAGTAACCATCACCAGTAAACAGACGCCGCTCAACACATTCAATCTTACTGTCTATGGTGAGTTAAAACACTTTTCACAGTCTCACTTATTTTCAATAAAAATGTAAAAAGTATTGCCTTCTCACAAATAGCTGCATTTTTTTTTCAACATGTACAACTGTAATGTATTTCAGTAATTTTTCTTTCTTCTTTATTATTGTGTGATAATCCTGTGATGAAAATATTTTTCTAGCAATCAATTTGGCCTGATACTAAGTTTAATTTCATTTTAAAAATGTAAACACAAGCCTTTTATAACTGTAGAGGAAGTCAGAGACTGTCAGTGTCGGCAAGCACCTCTGTGTGATGAACCTTCACTCAAGATATATCAAATAAAACACACACACAAACAAATAAAACGTCACTTACTATTACATTAATTCTCTTTTTTTCCAGATCGTCTGTCTGTTCCTGTCATCAGCAGTAACTCTTCACCGTGTTCTTCATCTTCATCATCCTCATCCTCAGAGCAGAATTGTTCATTGGTGTGTTCAGTGGTGAATGTGGGTCATGTGACTCTCTCCTGGTACAAAGGAAACAGTTTATTGTCCAGCATCAGTGTGTCTGATCTCAGCATCAGTCTCTCTCTACCTCTGGAGGTGGAATATCAGGAGAAAAACAGCTACAGCTGTGTGCTCAACAATCCCATCAGCAACCAGACTCAACATCTGGACATCACTCAACTCTGTCACACATGTGCAGGTACAGCAGTGTAAGGTCCACCCAATTGTCCCAATAAAGGTATCTAGTGATGGCTGAAGGTTTCCTGCCCGTTCGGGATTTTCACAGCACAAAGTCATTTAATTTCCTCTCAGGAATAATGCCTCTCATCAGTGTCTCACATCAGCCATTTAAGAGGACTTCACAGTCACAAACTTGCCAGTTTGATCATTATCCAGAGGTTATGACTAATGCTATTTAAAAGGGCGTCTCGTGGTTGCCATTATTTAAATATTGGTTCCAGTTAGCCTCCTACAGTCAGCTACATTAACAACTTACTGAGAGCTCAAACAATAATCAGAGGTTAAGGCGAGTAGGTACTATAAAGTATCTCGCTAATACTTCAGTAGTATTTTGTCTAGCCCCCCCCCCCCCCCCCCCACAGTTAATACAGCTATATAACAACTTAACTAAAGTCATGCAGTTAGTAAGGAATCTAGAATCTCAGCTGATGTGTCCTACTGTATGCTCCATCTGACCTGAGATCCAGTACATACTTAGATTAATATCTGAATTCAGAAAGATAGTGTGGAGTATCTGGACACACGTACTCCACACTACGGGCTCATCTGACTACAGAAGCACACCTGATCAACCAAGTCATCAGACCAAGTCAAAGCTCCTCCAAATGGAGACAGAACTAACATGTAGAATATACATTGATCATTATAGTTTATACTATACAGTGAGCAAACTATCTCTTAACTCTTAGAATCTGTATTACCTTTTAGTCTACTTCTTGTAAGATTGAGACAGTTGTACCAGTTGTACTGAGATGTTTCGAATGATACCAGACGTGACTGTGAATATCACTTGCATTCATGATCATTATGCTGTTGACCATTCTGAGTGAGCTGAGTGAAGGGAAGGATGGTAAACAGAAGGAAGTGGGTGAAAAATAAAAAAATGTGAGGTGTGAAAACACATGTCTGTACGTAAATGCGCTGTGTTTGTATTGCCAGTATCTCAAAGATCAGTGTCTGAGGTTCTTCCAGCCTTACAGCAGTTTTATTATGATTTTCCACAAAACTAAATTAATCATAATGATGTTTCAAAATTGTTCATTTCTTTTCTCAGAAGTCTATATCTGCTGCTGTGGTTTTACTGAAGCTGCGATCCGATTGGCTCTCTCAGCTCTGGTGGGCGTGGCTACTGTTGCTGCGCTGGCTTATGAATTCAGATCCAGAAACCTTCAACAGAGGAGAAGAGAGAAGACAAGATCATCAAACTCTGATTAATTCGATGTTTAGGACAGTGGAGATGCTCTTAAACTGCTTTGAGTATATTTATCAATATATTTCTAAATAAATGTCACTTAAATTATTATAAATTAATTTTATCAAATGTAAATGCCCATTAAAAATATATTTTAGCTATTTTTTTCACTTATATTGTGTTTGTCTATAACTTTTTACAATACAAATCTTTCTGCTTTACAAATAATAGACCCTTTAAAACAGGGGTTCTTAACCTTTTTGATGTCGGGCCCAAATTTTACAGTACAAAGTGGCCCAGGGCCCAATCAAATATTAGCACTGTATTGGTTTATTGATCTCAGCCTTGGTTTGATTTGTATTCAATAACTATATGGAATCCACATGCAGTTTAACAGTTTATTATTCATGTGTATATAAACCTGCACATAAAACAAGATGCCAAACACACAACAATTCAAGGAACAAATCAATCTGCATCAAGAACAAAATTAAAAGGCTCAAGTCAGGCATATTAACACAAAAATTCTGTAAGATTTGACAGATTCTACTTACAAAAAAATTACATTTATATAAAATAAAAACAACAAAATGTTTTGCTAAAAATAAATTCAAAATAATATTTTTCTAATGAAATAAGTTACAAATAAAGTGCAAATGAAAAAATATAGGCTTAGTAAAAGACCGCTCCTGGAACGCACTGATGCTTGTTTGACAGACCAAAGCCGCACGCAGTGTGAACGCTGGAATCCATTAACATGGTTGCGTAAACAAAACATGCAACGCATACACACTTCAGATGGAGTATGTGTGTAATTCAGCATGTGCAGCACAGCAAAAATAACTCGGTACAGGCGAATCAGAAGCAGAGCGGTAGGATTCGCGAGACCATGTTATTTGCCTGTCCATCACTACAGCCTGTGGTCCAACATTGTTTTTCTTGATTTCTGTGTGCTCTAACATGGTTGGCTAAATGTTAATGCTTTATCCGGTTTAATTATGTTTATTCCAGTGATGCAACTCCTGCAGTTAAACTCCACACCACTTCCTTTTTTTTAATTGTCCTTGTAAAAAGGATCTGTGGTGTCATATAATGTGAGGTTTTTCAACTTTAAGGATGAACCTCTTGTCATCTATTTCTGGCCGCATGAATATAGTAATGTGAAATACGATTGGGAGTCTGCACAGGGTGTTTATTTTGAAATGCACATTATTTTTTTTACCTCTATTTTTTATTTGCTGTGCGGTTTGTGTGCGGGGTGCTTCAGAAATAAACTAGGCACCTATCTTTAGCGAAGCGGCGTGGAGAGTTACTTCTGGGACGCTTTTGAAAAGTGCAGCAGAAAGTCTGGTGTAAACACAGGCATAGACTAGAGTGACCGCGATCAGCTCCGGTAACCGCGTCGGAGCCGTAACGCGCCGCAGACGTGTGCAGTGGAAATCAGGGGTGAAACCTATGGGTGAAGCAGGCGTAACTTTTGCTTCAGGCTACGGTTTACTGAGTGTCTTCTTCTGCTTATTAGCGTTAGTTAAACAACTGAGGCATTACTGCCAGTGGTGGGATGGTGTATTGTAACTGTCTCATGGATAACAGTGGTCATTCTGGTGTCTTCAATTGATAACTTGTTTGGTCCCGCGGCCTTCGCGGCCCACAGGTGAAAAACGTAACGTTTTTTGCGGCCCTCCAGGTGGCGCTCACAGCCCAAGCGTGGGCCGCGGCCATATGGTTAAGAATAGGCGCTTTAAGAGATAGCTCACCCAAAAACTGAAAATGTACTCCCCCCTTTAGGCCGTCCAAGATGTAGCAGTCTCTTGTTCCTCAGTAGAGCAGTAAAAAAAAAATTTGGAAGGTGAAACCACTGTCCTTTTATTTAAGAGCAAGAAAAGCATACACAGGAAAGACCAAGAGTTCTTGTGAAGTGAAACAATCAGCCTGTGCAAGAAATTAAATATTATTTACAAGATTATTACCTTTAATCCACCTCCTAGGCGAAGTGTTCTCAATGTGTTCACGACTGTCCTGAGTGCAAACGTCCTCTGTCTGACACTCACACGTAGCTGATGACGCTGTTTGTTTACGGATAGTGAGGACTCATGTGCAGACCTTCACCAGCAGTACCAGCGTCTAAAGCTCACAGGGCAAAAGTTACTACAGCGGCTGCTAAACTGGAGTCCTGCAAAAATCACAGATACAACCGCCTCTACACAAGCACTCTAAAATGTTCAAATATGAAGATACGTGCAGTGATTTAAATGCCCCCTTTTCAGTTTTAAAAACAAACTTTCTAATGCACTGCTAAGTTTCTGCTCTGATTATCTCTCACACACGTTCACATACGAACAAGCAGGACTAACTGGACTGTTTTTGGTCACTTGTGGCTCCTGAAAGCTTAAGTTTCTTGCAGAACTTCTTATCACCATTTATTTTAGCAGAAGTGCATTAAACTATATCATGTTAAAGTGTGTCTACAGTTACATTGTTCTTCATCATCTGCTCTCAATTGATCACTTGGTACTATGTTACAATGTTTTGAACTCATTTGTCTTGCTGAAAAGCTTTTCATGTGGTAAATGAATCGAAGGCAGCTGATGTTAGTGGTTTAGTTCAGTGGTTACCAACTACGTTTCTGGAGCCCCCAACAATGCATAATTTGCTTGTATTTTTACGCAAGGTTGGGGGCTGGTTGGGAACCACTAATTTAATTCTGGAGTTTGATTATAAATACACTGACTAAACCAAACACTGATTTTTACAGCTGAACACAATGAAGATACTTGATCAGATCAAACATCTGTGGATCAATATATTTTAGGGGTTTAACATCCATTAAAGCAACAACGTGTTAAAATAGTCATGATGAGAGATAAAAGTGGAATTAAGAGCAGTGTAGAATATAGACCAAAGTTCACACATTTATTTGGTTGTTGTCAGCTCTTTTCACCATAGCTTCTGATTTCACACTAGGTGTTTTTTTCCACTCGTGGTCAAAATCTTCCTAACTGTTTAACTGATTGTTTTCGATGGAAACACCCACAGCTATGATCAGATTAATGATTAAGACTTAATGAAGCCTTCACACTTCAGTGTTTTCCGTCTCATCTGTGGGCGTGTTTACACCAGGCCACTTCGTGTGTTTTTACTGACTGGATAGTTGTCTGATTTGTTAAAATTTCCATTTACACCATGTCATGAAACGTGATATGACACAAGACAGTAGAGCCCATTATAATCTGTGTTGCTGTCTACACCAAATGCAGTGAGGTCTCCGATTCAGCGTCTTCTCTTTGTATTTACACAGCATTAATGTAAAGTTGTCTAATTTATGAATGAACCACTTGTTTTCAAATCTTCTCATTAGATTGACATTTGTTTTGACATCGGTTCCCCGCCTTCGAGAATTTCCTCCCTCCAAACAACCCATGATGACAGTCTTTCTTTTAAAAGGTCAAAATGAGGCAGGACATTTTAAGGAATGTATAAAGAGTCTTTATTTAATACTGTACAAAAGGAAATATAAAGTAATTAAAAAAAAGAAATATCTTTTAAAGAATTGTATTCTTGAAAATGTCATCATAAGAAAGAGTTGTAAGTGAAATGACATGTTTATGTTCATAAACCATTACTACAGCACTGACAAAACTATTGAATCTGTTTTAAAATATGAAAACATGAATGGAAACTGCTCCAAAGCCCTGGATAGAAATACATTCATTCGACATGATTGATTAATGGGATAAAAAGTTCCACCTGATTTTAAAAGGACACTTGGTAAAAGTGCATGGTGCCAGGGACAGTGTGAATGGTGACTGTACTGTATATAGTTAAACCACCCCTTCAGTAATGGTCTGTGATGGGAGGCTATTTGGATATAAAAGTAAGCATCTTCCAGATCCACTGAAAAAAAAAAAAAAAAAAAAAATATATATATATATATATATATATATATATATATATATATATATATACGTCTCTCATGGGCAAACCTGCACGAGGACCTTTTTTAAAGTCGGCATCTTGGATGGCCGATTAACTGCGCCTAATTTAGACACAGTTCAGGAGCATGAGATCAAATCAAGGATTTGCCTGAGCCACCATCTTTCTTTAGAACGAGGATGTTCATGTTTAATATTTTCTTAATAATTATGCACATAAAGGAATATTTTTGTGTTGGAACAGTAACCTGTTTTGGCATTGTGCAGAAGACACACTATATGAACAATTTCACATTTGCCTTTCACGAAAAGACCATAAATGTTTGCCATATTGGCCATAGTAAAAATTATTCTACATACACATAACCTAGGAACTAATCTTGTGTGACTGATACGCTTCAAATCGGATGATTTTATGGAAAGGTTTTTTTCTGTCAGGCAAAGATGCATTCTGTCAGTGGGGAATGGCAATATTTCAGTTCATTTCCAGAAACTCACTGATCTTCAAAGATCTGTGTGTGATTCTTGTGACGTGTAAAATGAGCATACATTTATGTTCAAATAAACAAAGTTTCACACTAACACTATTTCACAGTATTTCACCTCCAGAATCATACTCTGATCAGCATCTCCCAGCGATTCCTGCATACACCACCTCAGTCTCCTCTTTATCTCTCTGTAACAAAACAGAAGCACAAGTTCACATCACTAATGCATTTATCATTTTATTTATTTATCATTACCTTTATCCAAATTCTGCCATGAAAATACACTAGAACAACTTTAATACTTTTTATTTCAGTAAATTACTTATAATAGTATCTCCACATTTTGGAGGGTAAAACCATTTTTATGTTATTAATATTATGATATAAAAGTATCATATACTGCATTATGGGATACATTTTCACTCCTTATTTTCAGTTGCACTTTTTGATGTTCAGATAAAGGCAAAATAAAGATGATGAATGGCAAAAGAGAAAAGTATAATGTACTGACCATACATTCAGCAAATAAATGTACATATCTACTCTTAATGTTGAAACAAATATATAATTGATTATTATTACTATTATTGTGAAGAGTTTAAGGAAGATTTGTAAGCTATTAGTGATGCCTGCAGTGCTGAAGGCAGGTCTAGAGTTAGTTCCCAGCATGCACCACGACAGTATTGGTGAAACTACTGTGAAACTAGCTTGTCAAGCAGCCAAGGTACTCTTTAATAAAACTGAACAGACGATTACTTAAACTAAATATTACCAAAATTGGAAGATTCCCTAATTTATACAGCATAGGACTCAGAAACATCAAAAGAGAGTTAGCAAGAGAGGAACAAACTAAAGGAAACGATCTGAAATAAACAATGACTGCACAACAGGCGATATTCTGACACAGGATGCAATGAACCAAAAGCAGGCTCAGCGGGTGTGAAAAATAAAACGGCAATCTGTCGTTTGCACTAATAACTGACAAACATTGCTTGTTACTGACAAATCTTTAAATGTGGCTGAAGTACTGTTGCACTACTTATTTATGCGCAGTGTCACCATCATTTCTGTTTTTAATGACTTAATGAACGCCTTAACTTATAAATGCATAAATACTTGTTACCACAGATCACAAGACAAAGATTTGCACTGAAATAAATGCTCTTACCCATTCCTGTGCTTTTCTTTTCTTGAATGTTATTTCAGAGTAAGTGATCTCTTCTGCACATGTTGTATCTGTTGGAACGATAATGATAGACGTTAAAGACTAAAAAAGAATATGATAATTATTGTTTTGTTTTCTCTAGAACACTCTTTCACATCATTCTAATGTTAATAATAATAATAATATTTATTTTACAGATGTAAAAGCTTTAGGTCATACGTGCCTTCTTGGATTACTTTTTTATGTTTCCTGCAGATGCAGAAGATTATGAGTGCAGTAAAAATCAACAGAGACCCAGCAGCAGCAGCAGAGATCAGCACTATGTACGATATAATACGGTCGAGTTCTGTAACAGACAAATTGAGCAGTTGGTGTGAATTAATCTGTCAGTCTGATCTACAACAAACACTACCTGATATATGAGCACTAGGAGATCAGATCAGTAAGTAAATGCTAATATCAGAACTGTCCTACCTGCACATGTGTGACAGAGCTGAGTGATGTCCAGATGTTGAGTCTGGTTGCTGATGGGATTGTTGAGCACACAGCTGTAGCTGTTTTTATCCTGATATTCCACCTCCAGAGGTAGAGAGAGACTGATGCTGAGATCAGACACACTGATGCTGGACAATAAACTGTTTCCTTTGTACCAGGAGAGAGTCACATGACCCACATTCACCACTGAACACAGCAGTGAACAATTCTGCTCTGAGGATGAGGAGGATGAAGATGAAGAACATTGTGAAGAATTACTGCTGATGACAGGAACAGGAAGAGGAGCTGAGAAGAGATATTAGAGAATACATCTATTTAATTTTATTTGTCAGCATTTGATGTGAGTTGAAGTTCATTGTGTCAGGCACAGATGTGTACATCACACAGATATCAGTGATGACCCTGACAACCCCTGTCTCAATATCTAAAATTAAATTAAAATATCAGTATCAATGTAACGATTTAGTTAATTAGTTGAAAAATCATATCATTTATGATAAACATCCCTCTAAAACTAAAACAAAGAAACATATATATGTGTTTATGTGCAACTTGCTGGAGTTAAATTTAGTTGTATGTACTGATTTTTAGTTTTACTCTTGTCCCAGACTGAGACTTTCAATCTTCAAATATGAAAAATATAAAAAATATAAGTCTTACACTAAATGATTTTAAATAATTTTCAAAAACTATTGTGTGAAAATTATTTCTGTACCATATAATTATATTTATTTAATTTAGATTTTAGATATTATCATACAAATTTATAAAAAATAATTTTAGCATTAATGTGTACGTTTAAATTGTGAATATAACACAAAGTTTTCATTAGGCTTCATTTTTGATTGAGCTGTAATTGTCAAATGATGCACATAGTGTGAAAATCCTATTCAGCTTTTTATGTATTATTTAGTCAGTATGTTATTTCAAGTTTAAAATTATTAAGATTATTTTTCTTAATAAAGTTCACAGCCAAATCGATCACTGAAGAAACACTCACACATCTATAGGGTCTAAAGGGTCAGTTATTCTCCACTCACCATAGACAGTAAGATTGAATGTGTTGAGCGGCGTCTGTTTACTGGTGATGGTTACTTTATAAAGTCCAGAGTCTGTGTTTGTGATGTTTGTGATGGTCAGAGATCCAGTCTGAGGATCCAGCTTCAGTCTGTCTCTGAATCTACCAGCAGGACCATCATTATAAAACTTGCTCTCATTGTTCTTTCTGTTGATCTGAGCGATGAGAATGTCATTTCCATATCTCCAGAGTATCTTATCTTCTTTCTTTATATCAGTATCATTAGTGTTTAGAGTGACAGAATCTCCCTCCATCACCGACACTGACTTCACTTCATCACTAAACACACCTAAAAAACAAATATGTACACTTTAAACCCATCTAAAAATGTATACTTGCAAAACATTTACTGACTGTATAATTTTAAAGGAGTAATTCAATAATGTACAATAATAAACCCTTTGATTTGAGTGGAAGAGAAAAAATGGTAAAAATGAACATCATGAATCAGAATGTTTTTTTGTTTTTGTTTTTTTGGTATGGATAAATGATAATATACATAGAACTGAAAATGCTTACCAGCCAGACTCCATGAGCACAAACAGACGAAAATAAATGTCTCAAACATTCTCTTCAAACAACATCAGACCTGAATTCTGAAAAGGCGACATTTAAAACAAAACCCGACAGAAATTTTGTAACACGTTTTTGAGAGCTGTAGCCACAGACGAGCTGGAGAGCAGCGTGCTGTTGGTCTGTAGTGAAGTGGTTTTGTGAAGCTCTGCAGAAAGTGTGAATAAACTGCTCCAGTTACACCTCCCACACAGTCTGTATGTCTACTCACATGGTTTTCTTAGACAATAGACTCTAGAAATTCAGTTTAACAACAACTGCTACTGGCTCATGTTCCCATTTCTCCCAGTCCACTGTTTTAAGAGGTTGCTTGTAAAGGTTTCTGAACATCTCATGTTGAATCATTGACTTTACTGACATTGAGTTCAGAGCTGATGTAGCAGTGCTTGCTAACAGTAAGGCAAGGCAAGGCAAGTTTATTTATATAGCACATTTCGTACACAATGGTAATTCAAAGTGCTTTACATAAAAGAAAGTAAAATAATCATAAAGTAAAATAATAACAAAACTAAAGAACTTTTAAAATGATTAAAACATTTACTTAAAATAAATTTAAAAACAGTTAGAAAATTATTTTACATAAAAAACAAAAAACAAATAAAAAAACAGTGAAAGTATAGTGCAATCAGTTCAGACATTGCACAGTGCTCATTCAATAAATGCACAACTAAACAGAGGTTTTGAGTCTAGATTTAAATGTGACTAGTGTTTTAGCACATCTGATCTCTTCTGGAAGCTGATTCCAACTGCAGGCAGCATAGTAACTAAAGGCAGACTCCCCTTGTTTTGTGTGAACCCTTGGTATTTCTAACTGACTTGATCCTAATGATCTGAGTGCTCTGTTAGGTTTATATTCAGTGAACATATCTGCAATATATTTCGGTCCTAGGTCATTTAGTGACTTATATACGAGTAAAAGTACTTTAAAATCAATCCTAAATCTAACCGGAAGCCAGTGTAAGGACCTGAGGACTGGTGTGATATGCTCAGATTTTCTGCTTTTAGTCAGAATCCTGGCAGCAGCGTTCTGAGTATGGGTCACCATACTTGGCTGAATTTCACTTCACTTTCTGGAAGAGCTGCAGCTGTCTAATGGTCTTTTTGGGAAGGCCGGTGAGGAGCCCATTACAATAGTCCACCCTGCTGGTGATAAAGGCATGAACAAGTTTCTCCAAGTCTTGACTGGAAACAAAACATCTAATTCTTGCAATGTTTTTTAAATGATAGTATGCTGATTTAGTTACTGCTTTGACATGACTACTGAAACTAAGGTCTGTCTCCAGAATCACACCAAGATTCCTGACTTGATTTTTAGTTGTTTGACCCCTAGAGTCAAGGTATGCATTCACCTTGAACACTTCATCTTTGTTTCCAAATGCAATGACTTCAGTTTTTTCCTTATTTAACTGAAGAAGTTCTGGCACATCCAACTATTAATTTCATCAATGCATTGGCAGAGGGAGTCAATGGGGCTGTAGTCATTTGGAGATAAGGCTAAGTAAATCTGGGTATCATCAGCATAGCTGTGATAGGCAATTTGGTTCTTTCTCATTATTTGACTTAGTGGAAGCATATACAGGCTAAACAAGAGCGGTGAAAGAATTGAGCCTTGTGGGACTCCGCATGTCATGGACGTCCACTTAGACTTATGCTCTCCTAGACTCACATAATGTAACTCAGTAACACTGAGCTGCATTGTCACCTCACAACAAGAAGTAATGAAGATGCTGTTTTGGGTGTGTAGAGTTTGCATGTTCTCATAACCTACAGACAAAGGGGAAAAAAACAGTGTGTGTGTGTGTGACTGACAGACAGCCTCCGCAGTGCGCATGAGAGATCTCGCAGATTTCACAAACAAACGTCTTAATAATATTGCAAATTAGAAATGTTTGGTAAGATAAAATTTGCACGACAACATTATTAAGCAAATCTCTTCGCCAGTGGTGGACGAAGTACACAAATCAAGTACTTGAGTAAAAGTACAGATACGTATAATAAAATATTACTCCAGTAAAAGTAAAAGTACTCCTTTTTCAATTTTACTCAAGTGAAAGTACAAAAGTACTACATTTTTTATGTACTTAAGTAAAAAAAGTACTGAAAGATAGATGTTTGCAATTTTATATAGGCTAATTTAATTTTATATTAGCACATTTTTTTTTTTTTTTTTTTTTTTTATAATCCTACTGCTCAAAATACCTGGGATTTTCCCCAAAAAAACCACTATATGGAGTCAAGATATATTTTTGTTGTTGATATGGACTACACTGATGAGAGTAATGTTAACTGTGAAGCTTACACTGTGATGTACCTGAGAGAAAACAGAGATGACCATCTGATTTTCACCAGTAAGAACAAAGTATTTTAAAGTTTGTTGTTTTACAGAACATCACAGTTATATATGACATGATAATAAGGCCTGAAGATTTTAAGGAAAATATAATTATATTTTATATATTATATATTATATATATTTTATATATTATAACCCTATATATATATATATATATATATATGTGGTTTAATAAAAATATTTGGACATTATTTATAAAAATGACCTCAAGTTAGCACCAGCAAGCTTGTTAGCTAGACAGTTAGCATCAGCTAACAATATTTACTTATTTTCAGTACGGTTATGAATAACGTCCTTAATAACAATGGATGAAAAGTTTAGAGCTCTACTGATGATTAAGTCTAGAGTGTGTCCACCTTTGTGTGTGGGTCCATGTACATGTTGAATCGACAAGCAAAAAAAAAAAAAAAAGCCTCAAGTCCAAATATTAATTTATGACCAATTAACTGTTTGACAAACACTTCCTGCTTCGATGTCCAGATCTGAATTAAAAAAAATCTCAAACATGCTCCGATGTCCCGATCTGAATCAACCGAGTCGCGACCAGGCTCCGAAGTGGCGATCTGAATCTACCGAGTCGCGAACAGGCTCCGAAGTGCCGATCTGAATCAACCGAGTCGCGAACAGGCTCCGAAGTGCCGATCTGAATCAACCGAGTCGCGAACAGGCTCCGAAGTGCCGATCTGAATCAACCGAGTCGCGAACAGGCTCCGAAGTGCCGTTCTGAATCAACCGAGTCGCGAACAGGCTCCGAAGTGGCGATCTGAATCAACCGAGTCGCGAACAGGTTCCGAAGTGCCGATCTGAATCAACCGAGTCGCGAACAGGCTCCGAAGTGCCGATCTGAATCAACCGAGTCGCGAACATGATCCGAAGTCCCGATCTGAATCAACCGAGTCGCGAACAGGCTCCGAAGTGCCAATCTGAATCAACCGAGTCGCGAACAGGCTCCGAAGTGCCGTTCTGAATCAACCGCCCCTCACACGCGCGTTTACAGCGCTAAATTAATAATCTTTGCCAATTATTATACATTTACTTCATTGTCAGCTCCAGGTACTTCATTTATTATTGTTCATTGATCTGTTTGAAACAAAAAAAGGTTGTATTTCAGTAATAATTCTAAATTATCAAAATAAAATATATAAAATAATGGTTTCTATTTTAATATCCTTTAAAATATAATCTATTTCTGTGATGTGCAGCTGTATTTTCAGCATCATTCCTTCAGTCTTCAGTGTCACATGATCTTTAGAAATCATGAAAATATGATGATTTATTATTAGAACTATTAATAGTTGTGCTAGCAAATATTATTTTGGAATCTGTGATCTGTGAAAGTGTTTTAAAGTTTGTGGTTTTACAGAACATCACAGTTATATATGACATGATAATAAGGCCTGAAGTTAGGAAGAACATTTTAAGGAAAATATAATTATATTTTCATAATGATTTTTTCCTTCTCAAACCTTTTCTGTGGTGTAAAAACACCCCTGGCCAAACGGGGTGCATCTCTTTCCCTCTTTGATAATTACTAGTTACCATGTTCTGAACATCACATCCTTTCTTTTGTCCCTAGATGTAATCTATATACATATATATAGGTGGTTGAATAAAAATATTTGGACATTATTTATAAAAATTACCTCAAGTTAGCACCAGCTTGTTAGCTAGACATTTAGCATCAGCTACAATATTTACTTATTTTCAGTACTGTTATGAATAAACATTCATGTCTGTCTAACGTTACTCGTCTAGTTAATCCAAACAATATACATATGTATAACGTTACTGTTAATACACAATATAAAAACAGATGTCATGGTAGCATTTTAATAAAACTGTTAATATTACGGTAGCGGGGAATTTGGACATGCATGAGTTATTTTATTTAATCTGTGTTAGTTTAAGGTTATTATTATTTTTTTTAACCTAAAACACAGACGCTGATTGATGTGTCTGCATGTCAGCATTTCAGTGGGCTTAAACAGATCACTCTTTACAGCGGATTTAGTTCCCAAACAACTGACAATTTTGACCTAAATATGATTTTCAGTTACAATAATTAATCCTAAATTTCGACATTAATAACTTACTTTTAGCAACATCAGACGCACGCGCGCTCACAAGATCTCCCGGTTCTTACTTCTGGTGACTCGCCGGTTCATTTGAATGAAGTGAGTGGTCGACTCCAGAACAGCTGCAATCGGATCATTCTAATTCGTAAACGAATCGTTTGGTGCGATTCGCGATCCGATTAAAGTTTATTTTGAAAAGACTCAGTTCGTTCATGATGAATCAGACACCGCTTCTGCGTGTCGGAGCACGTGATATATTATAGGGAGTAACGATATGTTTTATGAAATGTAGTGAAGTTAAAAGTACGATCTTATGCTTTGGAATGTAGTGAAGTAAAAGTAAAAGTTACTCAAAATAAAACTACTCCAGTAAAGTACAGATACTTGAAAAATGTACTTAAGTACAGTAACGAAGTAAAGCTACTCCGTTACTGTCCACCACTGCTCTTCGCCATCGTCACTCTTTATTATCAAACGGGAGTTTTCTTACTGTTATGTCTGTGTGTGCGCCGCGCTCGTTGGTGTGTGTGTGTGTGTGTGTGTGTGTGACTGACAGACAGCCTCGGCGCGCATGAGAGATCTCGCAGATCTCACAGACAAACATCTTAATATGATCGCACAAATATGTAGTTATATAACGAAGGACATTAACAGAGGCTAGAGATGGGACACAATAAAGATGGAGTTAAAGAAGAGAGAACACGCTAGCTGAGAAAATAGTGTACAGACAGAGCAAGCTCACTGTTTCTGATGCTGGAAATATTAGAAGAAAATCCTAAATATTGAATTGGTGGTTAAGGTTTACATAATCGTATTACTGAAGTAACTTTCTGTCTTCAGAAAAGTTTCATTGGCATTTTCTTTCCATCTTACCTCTATAAATATCAAAGCATTCTTTATAAGCACAGCGCTGCTTTGTTTACAGCGACAACCAAGGAATTGCTGCTGTTCCATAAGCGCCACCTTCAGAAAGTGAATTACATTTTTAGTATAATTTACCAAAGCTGAAGCCAGACCACTTTGTTTGCTATAAACCTTGTAGTTGTACAATCTAATTAAAATAAAAAATAAGTAAAAAAAACTGTTCATGCTACATATATGTATCATCTTTATTAGGACTGTGATTAAAATGCAGTTTAATCACTCATTTCAGACGGCTACAGATTTTTTTAAGGCCAGTTCAGCCTGCAGCAAAGCAAATAAATATCTTTCTCATGTACTGTTTTATGCTTTCTTGTCTCTTGCTTAATTTTTTTTAAATAAAAATCAGCAGAAAAAAACTGTATCAGAATTGGCATCAACTCACTTGCACCCCACCTTCATGTCAAGTTATTACTAAATTTAATTAGAGCACATGGCAACTCTCGTATCACTGTTGTCTACTTATGTGCTCAGAGTATTTTTTTTTCTTTCATAAGCGCTTGACTCAAAAAAGCAATAAGAACTCCACTAACCTATAACTAAATGATCTAACATATATTATCACACAAATCAATTGAAGTGACCTACATCTTTACCAAGGCTTACAACATATGTTTAATGAATAGTATCACATTATTCTGAGTGATAAAATGTGGAAAGCAATATCACTAGAACACAAAAAATAAACTAATAAAACATAAAATAGGTCAAAATAGCTTTTCTTATTTAAATTAACACTCAGTGGACATAATTAAGCTTTTATTCAGATGTAAAAATATATACAGGAGTAGACATACTTTTCTAATTGAGTGGGAGTCTTTGGTCTTGCAACTTATCTTATAAAAATACAACAGAATACAAAAAATACTATCATACAAATATAATTATTGACTGATTGATCAAAGTGTGTTTCTAAGGGACTACTTCTTGTAAAGCTGCGTTAGAAAGATTTGCATTTTGAAAAACACTACAATTACAATTGAAATGAAAAAAAAAAAAGAATCAATAATTATGTAAATTAGTTTTTAATATGTAATGTCCCCACTCAAAAACATCTCCACTTTCCTGAGTGTCTGAATTATCAGTGTGTAATGTTGACATTTGGTCTCTCTTCTTCTGATGAAGACTTCTGGATGTGATGTCATAAAACAGGGTTATATCATTTACCAGCACAGCAAAAGCAGCCACGCCCACTGGAATAGAAAGAGCCAATAGGATCACAGCTTCAGGAAAACCACAGCAGAGGATACAGACTTCTGAGAGAATAAAATGAATGAATAAATGAATCAAATGAAATTGATAAAATGTACACCAAAATAAATTTTAGAGTTAAATGCACTGGTTTGAGAGCAAACCACGATCTCCAGCTGGAATACCCATGAACTCCCAGTCTCCCACAGACTACATTTCCCATAATTCTTTGCTGGACTCATCACCACTTATTGCATACACTTGTGTCTTGTTACCTCCAGCAGACTCACCTTATTTATAGCCTGGTTATCCATTCACTCATGGTCCAGTATTGTTTAGCCTGTAATGTTTACTAGTTTCTGTGTTCCTCCCCACGTTTCCTTGTTTCCCCTTGCCTTTGTGTTGTTGTTTTTTTTGGATCTTGAACTATTTATCTGTTTTTTTTACGATGGTTCTGCTGCTTGCCCTGACTAATGCCTGTTTGCGGATTACTCTTTGTCCTTGCCTGGGATCATGTTGTTTGCTGCTACTGGACCCTGCCTGTCTGACCATGTTTAAGAGTAAAGCATTTGTAACCTCAACCTCCATTGTAACACCATCCTTCATTACAAAACCATTTTCAGAGACTAAACTGAACACAGTAAATGCCTTTGCATTGACTTGTACCTGGACTTTAAATTGTAATTTAAATGTTGTTGTTATTATTATAATCCCTTACACATGCAGTATTACTTTAATACTACTATATATTAAATATAAATAAAAAAGTAATATTTCACAGTAAGTGTATTACAATACTTGCATTTTAATTACTTCACTTGCAAGAGTTTAAGCATCAATGTTTTATGTAATTATGAAAAGTAAAAAAAAATATTTATCAGTTAATTATGGTCAGATTACGGCAGTCCGCCACAGTTTATAATTAAAGGGAAATATAGAGCCACACCTGCACATGTGTGACAGAGTTCAGTGCTGTTGAGATGTTGAGTCAGGTTGCTAATGGGATTGTTCACCACACAGCTGTACAAATCATCAGATTCTGTCATGTACAGATCCATGACAGAATCTCCCTCCATCGCCGACACTGACTTCACTTCATCAGCACCAAACACACCTGATGGGCAAATACACTATCTAAAGAAAATTTACAGATTCGCCAGATTTGGAGTTTAAGTCATTGTAAATAAATTAACATAATAAGTAAATTAATTAATTTATTAATTAATTATTCTTATGTGGACAAATTATAATATAGCCAACATATGAATTAAGCCATTAAAATTCTTACAAAAGATGAAAAGTAATTTAGGACAATAATAGGACAATGATTTCGTTACAATAGGACAGTTGATACCGGGGCTCTGATGATCCAACAACACCACGTGATTAATGACGTTTGATCTTGAACGCACGTAGTGGTTTGAAAAAAATCTGGCGCTTCCTTTAATTGTATTTGACTTGATGTGTGTGTGCAGAGCCGATCCTCCCATTACGCAGAGTATGGTCTCCGGAACACCAGGGGGCCCCCTTGCTCTCAAAGATTGTTAAATTTTAGTTTCGTTTTTGAATTCGGCCAGTGGATATGAAAACCGCTTATGTCATTTATTTTAACGCAGTGTGCTGTCGCCCTCTCTATGTAAAAATCTGCCAAAATCAAGTAACATGACTGTCATACAGACAGTGTCTCAGTTGAAAGCGTACCGAGCAACGGGAAAGAGTTTCTCACGAGCATTCCGTGCGCGCGATTCGAGACGGAGTGAACACGGACAAACTCGGGCACTGTGTGTGTGTTATTTGCGATTCAGTATAATAGTTTTGAGTAAATTGTAATGTCAACGGCAGACAAACTGAATGCACGTCACACCTCTATTGCATTTAATAATTTTCTATGGTCTCAGAGACCTAGAACAGCTCAACCATAATATTTTTCAAACACGTGATTGCATACTTGTAGCCTATTATTAATATTATTAATCAATAACCTATGTGAATGACACAAGTTATGGTCTCACTGGAACAAATTAGCCTAATTTAGATTATATTGAATCGGATTAGACATTGATCTCAGACTGATTCCCCTTTTTTAATGTCCCGGAAGCTTTGTTTGGTCACGTGTTTGGTGGAGAAACAAGTCTGAACACTAGATGTCGTAATGCCCATAAATGAACCGTTTTTCGGAAAAGTTTCAGATAGCCTCGGGTTCCCATCACTAGTCATAATAAACGATGAACGTCTTGTAATCTCATCAAAAGAGCTGAAGATGAGAGTGCTGCTGGTCTGAAGTTTAAGACATGTTGGGAAATGACTCGCTGATGACACAGCTTAATGCTCATTGGTTTAAACGTGTGTTACTTTCATTTGTAAAACCTCTGCTATCTTATTTTATGTCTATAAAGTATGTGTGAATATTCCTAAATATCCTGCCAGTGGGGTCATAGTTAAAAACATATAAAAACAAGTACGAGTGCAAAAGACCTCCTAGTGTCCCATTAAGAAATCTTTGGAAAGATAGAAAGCAACATTAATGTAAAGAATGGTAAAAGAGAAGCTATGTGTATTATTGAAAATTGAGGTATGGTGGCTGAAACCAAAGAGGATTTAGGAGAGGAAGTGGTATGTAATGAAAATTAAATAAGGAAGCGCAAATAAATAAAGACAGTAGCCTCGTAACAATATATTTTAATGTGGAAAAAGCATACAATATATTATGGAGAGGACAATTAAGGATTAAGTTGTATAGTATGGGTATGTGGATTTATAAGGGAATTAAAAAAAAGATTTCATTGGAAGTGATTCATTGTCAGCAGTGTACAGTCTCAGGACAGGTATGTCCAATAGCCGTCAGGACCTGTTAAATGCAGTATTGACAACATATGCAAAAGTAAAGGAAATGTAGTGAGATTCGACTGATTTGGACTCCAGACTTTGTATTGAGACGGTGGAAAAATTTGCTAAACAAGTGATTACAAAAAAAGAACACTGAAAGTGAAAGTGAAAGTGAAAAAAAGTCAATTGATATTGACTTCAAAGTTCAATTGACATTGAAGTCAATATTAAGATTTCAAAATCTGAGGGAAAAAGAAGACATTAGAAAATGGCAACATCAATGGGACCTTGAAACAAAAGGAAGACATTTGAATGCCATTCAAAATAAGGCAGTGTTGTGAGGAACTGAGCGACTAGGAAGGAAGAAATAATGATGACTAGGTTAAGAGTAGCACAAAGACATTTGAATAGTACATAGCACATTATAGAGAAGCTCCAGCTGTTTTGTGTGTGTGTGTGTGTGTTTGCTCTTGTTTTTGTGACATATCAGGACACAACTCTGTATAATGACATGGGTATGACACAGGTATTACAAGGAGAGGGTGACTTACGAGGACATAACCCATGTCCCCATTTTTCAAAACACTTATAAATCATACAGAATTAGTTTTTTTGAGAAAGTAAAAATGCACAAAGTTTCCTGTGAGGGTTAGGGTTAGGTGTAGGGTTGGTTTAGGGTCATAAAATATACAGTTTCTACAGTATAAAAACCATTACGCCTATGGGATGAACCCACTTTTCACAAAAACAAACGTCTGTGTATGTGTGTGTGTGTGTTGTCAAGTTTTAGGAACCATAGATGATGTAGTCTACTACTTATGAATTGCAAGAAGTATGAAGAAAAAAAGGGTAAAATGATGGAAGAACTAAGAAAAGTTGAGCTGTCAGGGTCAGGTAGCCTATAAAAGATGTATTGTGAAATGGTGTGAGAGGACATGGCAGAAGAAATATGTGTAATGTGCAGAGTTTCATAATTTTTTGAAGCACCCCTGGGCGCCGCCATTAGCTAGTGGACCCCCACCTGCTGTTAGCATTCCATTGACTCCCATTCATTTTGGCATCACTTTGACAGCGAATAACTATACATCTGAGGCGTTTAAAGACCGCAGTAGTCCATTAATTATTTCTAAAGAACACGAAAATATATAAAAGGCTCCATTACCTTCTATCTTACGTTATGGTCCCATAGAAGCAGTTTTTGTAAAAAATGGGCTAACGATTGCATCATAACCAGCGACTCTCTGTCGCACAGTAGATAAATTACTGTATGGACAGGAGGAGAAGCTCGCAGGCAAACTTTTACTGTCTATGAGGCAATCGGGGGACATGGAGGCATGAAGTCAAGGGAGATAATTAATCAGAATACTTAACAAAATTTCCACTCTCGAACCGGAAATACGTCACCTCCACTTGAGAACATCAAGATGGCGTCGCCGTGAGTTCTTCGAACTTAAACTCAAGTAATTTTATCTCAGCATCGCTAAAATGGTGAACTGACGCTGTTGTAATGTGCAGTGTAAGAAAAACGCACAGGGCTTGCATGAAATTACTCACAAAAGGATTAATAAACACTATGGATTTATAGATTTCTTTTATATCGCGAGCAATGTTGATGTCTGGCCACTTATCTATAAATCACATATACACCATATATAGTAATGTATAGATCAGTGTGTCTTGCCAAAGTTTTTTTTAATTATTATTTTTTGTTTGTTTCATTTTTTTTAATTATTAATTTCAATTACAAACCTTTACGGCACATTTCAACAACTGAACACATACTATTAATGTTGATACAGCCAAATAGAAAGAAAAAAGATGAAAACAAAACAAAACAAAGCAAATAACAGTAACAATAATCACACCCTAAGATAAAACAGAATAAAAAAGGGAAAGAAAAAGAAGGATGAGGGTCTTATTCTAACAGCAAAAACAAGTTCAAAGCATACAAGAGTTTCTGGGCGTTTATGTTCATCATGTAATGAAGAGACTTTGCAAATATCTTTAGTTCATTCTTCCATCTGCTGAAGTGAGGTTTAATCTTACATCTATGAATATAGTATTTGCACAAAGTAATTAAGTTATTTATCATAAAGTCTAGGATCTTTTCCTTCAACAATACTCCAACCTTAATTGAGAACACAGTCAAAGAGTGTATTGATATATGTGTGGAATGAAGCCAGTTTTTAAAGAAGTCTGTACAGATTCACATTGTAAAAAAATATGATCTACAGTTTCATTATCTTTCTCACAGAACCCGCATAAATTGTTCTCCCAATAAAATCTTTCTTGTAGGAAGTTATTAGATGGATAAATTTCCTTTAGAATTTTAAATGTTAGTTCTTTGTCTTTAGGAAGAACTGGATAAGTAAAATAAAGCTTCCTTATTTTCTTTGCCTCTTCTTCAATTAATTCTTGAAGAACATACCTTCTTTTCAGTTGACTGGAAAGTACAGTTTGGATAATACATTTCTGATAAACTTATTTGTTAATTATTTGCTCTTTAAATTTTTACCTTCAGTACATGATGGATAGCATAGGTGTAACTTAGTTTTTGGTGGCTTGTGTTAAAATAACGTAGTGAATAATGAAAGGACACGCTCGTTTTGTATGTGTATGCCTTTAGCATTTGTTGTATAATGTCAAAAAGGTCATATGAGGAGGTTGTTTTCATATTTAACTTTTCATCCGCTTCCAGGGATAGGATTGACATGGAAGATGAAGCACTCTTTACATTTTAAATGTAAGTCTTTTTACATGTGACATTAACATGTACATATTTATTTTTTTTCTATTTTGTTGTTCTATTATTCTATTTTTTGACTTTTTAGTTTCAGATCAAATGTATATCAAGTGTTATCCATCCTCATAACACCTCCACAAATAAAGACTGGAACTTCTGAGCACCATCACCTTGTCTGCTTTAGGACTGTCATAGGTGAATGATGCAGTACTTTTCTGTGTTGAATTTACATAACGTCAGTACACAGACAAAGTTTTGTTCCAGTTTTGCTGTGATCATGTCTTCTTTGTGTCCCCAGCCCAGCAATCAGATGCATCAGAACAACAAAGCACAACTGTGGTGGCCCAGGCACCTTCAGCAACCAGTAAATTGCTTTAACATTAATGATAATGAAATGTCAGTATTGTAATTAAACTTGACCCATCTGACGTAATTGTTCATGCCAGAGATTTAACAACACTGTCAGTCAGGAGCATATTTAACAGGAGGCACACTTCAGCTGGCTTGATGGTGACTTCAGTAAGTGTGGTTGACCCTCTTGTTTTTTGTGGCTATAACAATTTGGCTAAGTAATCTCACTCTCTTCCATTTCCTTAACATGAAACATCACCGTACATCATCTCTAGGTCCAGTCACCCAGTGCAGCCAGCTTCACAAAGACTGTGGGGCTTGTCACCAGGAAAATGGACAACAGGGAGAGTTTTTGGGGTTTTACTCCTCAGATGACCACCCTGGCTACTGTAGCTGGGATTGCTTCACAGACGATGGAGGTCTTGAAGTGTAAATTGTGTGTGCGCTTGCAGTTCATGTGTTTTCAGTGTAGTGTAAGATGTTTATTATTGTTATTACTCAAAAACAATTAAAACTGCTAAATTGTGGAAATTATTCTTCATTATTTTACTGTGGTTTATTTGTATATGCTGTTATTTTGCTTGAAATAAAAAAAATCTGGTTGAGGTATTATTTTAATAATTTATTTTCCCCTGCAAATATCACAAACATGAGGTTAACTTTCTAAAATGTATGGAATGTTACATTGGCAGTTGTACATTGGTAAAACAAACATGAACAAAAGGCAGAAGCCCTAAAAATATGGATTGTGGATGTCTGTAGTACAAATAGCTGGGGGGAAATTAAAAATACGCTGTCGTGTCATTAACCTTAAAGATATATATAGTATTATTTTTATTTCTACTAGGTAAACGTAACAAAGATAAAAGTACAGAACATATTAACATCACTTAGAAAGAGGTGACATAACTTGCATAGCACCCTTTATACATGTATATAACAATAATACAAAACGAAAGTTTGGTGGAAGTGACGTAATTCTACGGAAAGTATTGCCCGGACCAACATGGCGGTGGCGTCGCTAGTGGAGGTGACGTATTTCCGCTCTTGAGTGGAGCTCGAGTCGGCATCTAGTTATAGTTGGGGGCGGGAGGGCGAGTTTAGTTTTGCTTCAGGTAGAATGATAAGGCTTATTATACATGCCCCTTTCTGAAACACAGTTTTTATAACGTTAATAATGAAAAGTACGTTTTATGTCAACAGTCCAAGAGGGTCTGGCTGCAGACATACAGACGGTTGGTCTGGGAACGCACCGTCACGTGATGTGAATTAATTTAGCCCGTGGGGGAAAACATTCCCAGATAGCAAATGACATGTGGCCCAGTTCCCCTTCACAGTTCACATCCCGTGACGGGGCGTTCCCAGCCGTCTCGTTTGTCTGCAGCCAGACCCTCTTGGACTGTTGACATAAAACGTACTTTTTTATCAGTATTTAAATATTATTGTACATGAATCACTCCGTTGTCCTTAGATAACAATCGTCGCTGTCACTTGAGTGGATGTAGTTCAGAAACAAATGAGTATGAATGATAATAACACTATCCATCGAAATTATCCATCGATATTTTTCTGGAATCTTCAAGATCATGAAGAGTACTCTCAAAATCGTCCGGTTTTTGCTAATCATGTGTGGTAAGTGCGCAATTCTCTTTTTTCGGTAAAGTTCCAGTTTCACCGGAAGCCGCATTTGGCGTTGTGGCAACGTACGTTTTACTACCCCTTACGAAAAATAACCATGGTTTTATTATAGTAAAACTGTAGTAACCCATGGTTTTTTGGCGTATTGACTGCCATTTGTAAAACCACAGATTTACTACAAATACCATGGTTAAACTATGGTTAATATAGCAAAACCATGGTTAATTTGTGGTTACCATGGTTTAACTACAGTAACCATGTTTTTTTGGTTTTATCTGTAGTAAAACCATGGTTAATTTTCGTATGGGACAAATAACACAACAACACCAGCAACAAAAAATTGGTTATAGATAAAGCATAGTGTTCAAATTAACAATGGTTTTTTTAGGCCTATTATACTAACCGTATTTATATTGTATTAAAACTGTGGTTATGGTAAACAATACGGCCAAAAAAATAAAATAACAAATAAAAAGGAAACAACCCGGCTATGGCGACCATACTGAAAATACCAGCCACGAAGATGTATGAACAAAGTATCTCAAAACATATTATCATAAAGGACTCAGGTTGCTAATTGTTGTCTCTTTGCAGAATGGAGGTGAACAAAGACCACAGTGTTAATGAGACAAGACTAAATGATCATGAATAAATCTTCAGCATCACTACCAGTTGTGTTATGATATTAATATCTTCTGTTTGTTCTGCAGGAGTGTTTTGTGCTGAAACAGATGAAGTGAAGTCAGTGTCAGTGATGGAGGGAGATTCTGTGACTCTAAACCCTGATCTCACTCAAATAAAGGGAATCGTCCTGCTATTGTGGAGGTTTGGTGATAAAGGTTCCACCGTTGCTCAAATTGACGAAGATGAAATCTTATATAACAATAATGAGATTTTCAAAGACAGATTGCAGCTGGATCAGTCGGGGTCTCTCACCATCAATAACACTAGAACCAAACACACTGGACTCTATGAAGCAGAAATCAGCCACAAAACTGGAACCTTATATATTAAGTTCCGTCTTACTGTCTATGGTGAGAATATATATATATGTATATATAACAGATTTAAGTTGCAACCAGGAAATATTACTCATAATGTGTTAAACAATCTTACAGAGATTTAGTTTCGCAGTATCACAGTCATGCTGTTGTTCTGAATATCACAGCTGTGAATGAGTCACATGTGAACACATGACTGATATCCAGTGTGTTTTTTAGTCTGCGGTTTTAGAAAGAAGTTCATACACTCAGTATGAACTTCTTTCTAAAACCGCAGACTAAAAAACTTACATTTGATACAGAACATAGATATGTATTTTTAGTTTCATTCCTTCAGCAACAGTACTGAAACAACTCAAAGCATGATTGCTTGCTGTATAGAAAAATGAATTATTTGAACACAGAAAAGCGCATTTATACAAACAATGAAATGTTGCTGTTTTGTGATATGAAATGATGACCAGCCAAATTAGTCAACCACCTGTAACTGTCAATCTGACATCATTTTAATAATCTACATGCTTTATGTAGTTACCATAAGATGAAATAATCAATATTCTAGTGCCAGTGTTCAGTATGTTTATCATCTATCTGTGAATCTGTTTCTTGTAGAGTCTCCATCTGTAATTGATGCTGGTGAGGCTAATATGAAGCTCATGTCAGTGACGGAGGGAGATCCTGTGGATCTTCATGTTCCTCCACTTTACGGAGATGAACTGATAGTGTGGAGGTTTGGAGATAAAGGAAAACTCATAGCTAAACATGATATAGAGGCCAAGAGCTCACAATTATATGATGAAACTGACGAGAGATTCAGAGACAGACTGAAGCTGGATCAGACTGGATCTCTGATCATCACAAACACCAGAACCATAAACTCTGGACTCTATCAAGTGAAAATCAGCAGCAACAAACAGACCTTATACCAGAAATACTTTGTTACTGTCAGTGGTGAGTAACTCAAGTCTTTTAAAGAAGTTATGATGGTTTATCAGCTGTCTGTGAATCCAACTTCCTTTAAAATAGAAAAGCTTCAGTGCACAAATACCTCATTCTGTAACTTTCAGAACTCAAAACTTAAAATAGTGTTTATCATCAATCAGACACACATTCACACAAATGACTGTTTCTCGTTGTATCATTTCAGTTCCAGGTCTGTGTCCGGCTGCTGTAGTAGGGATTGTTGTTGTTGTTGTTGTTCTGCTGGTAATAGTTGCAGCTGCTGGTGTTTTATTTTATTGGCGCAGGACCTCTGAACTAAAAAATCAAAAGTGTAAGTATTACAGATGCAGCTTGAAAGAGAAAAATTAATTTTTGTTGCATGGCAGTAGGTGTAAATGTAAAATACCACTCAAAATGCACATAAAGCGTTCAAACCAGTAAGATTAAGTTCACAAGTCATATAGAGATTTGCATGTCATGTTCATCTGTTCCTTCACTTCTAATCTCATTTCTCTTTCTATGTGCTGCTGTGACATGAAGCCAAGATCTCTGAACGCCAAAATGAAACATGTAAGTATTACAGCTGACACAGCCAGAGAAAAACTAACTGTATTGTGCTACAGTAGTTGAAATATATAAGATAAGTTTTCATCATCAGTGATTCTACTTCTAATCTCCTTGTTTTTCTGTTTCTATGTGCTGCTGTGACATGAAGTGGAGATCTCTGACAAACTAAAGCAAATGTGTAAGTATTAAAGCTGAAACATCAGGAGACATGGGTTACGGGTGTGATGTTTTTGGGTGACATTATATTTTGTAGACATTCTGAGCATTGCAATTCACAAACCAGAAGCAGCAATATCCACTGAATGGAGAAGGTTTGGCTCCGCAGAGAACTATTAATATCCATTTTATTTCAGCTTTCATTTTTGCATTTCAGCCACATTTTTCCAAGCAAGCCTTTTACAATTTAAAGAATAAATCACTCCGCTTCATTCTTTTTCTCCTTATTATTATTTTGTTATACTGCACATTAGTGGTCTGCTCTCCTGATTTAAAGGGGTCAAATTGTTCCTTTCTCTTTGGAGTGAGAATGACAGAATGACATTCATAGTTAGAATTTTGTGATAAAATTGACACAATTTGAAAGTTTGTTAAAAAAAGAATGGCTAAAATCAGGAAATCCATACTTTTACCTTTACAGCCATGAGTGTTTTTGGGGGTGATGGCACAAGCGTTTCACATCTACATTTGGCAATTATCTGCCATTCTTCTCTTCATTTCTAAAGCTCTGTCAGGTTGGATTGAAGCCTACAGACATTTTCAGGCTTCTCCAGAAATGTTTGATTGGGTACGAGCCCAGGCTCTGGCTATATACATCACAAATTAAAAACAGCAAATTTGGCTGAGACATTATCCCCAAGAGACAATTTCAAAGTCAGTATTGAGAAAAGTATCAAACAGTATTTAGATATATTCGCAGGACCTATTATTGCAGCTCAGAGGCAGCATTACTGATTATTAATAAAAAGTAATGTAGATTCATCTGTTCATTCACTTATGATCTCTTCATTTGTTTCTATGTGTTGCTGTGACATGAAGCAGAGATCTCTGAAGAACTAAAAGAAATGAGTAAGTTGAATTTAATATAAAAACATCAATGGTGTGACGCATCACTTAACTGAGGTTTAAAATAAATAAATGATTTTTTACTAGTAAATTATGTGATTAGTATCATTGGTGACACTTATCATTTAAGTTCTTTTAGTTAATGTTTGGTACTGCATTTACTAACATTAACCAACAATAAGCAAAACATTTGTTTTAGTTGGTTAGTACCTAATGTCCTTAATGTTAGTTAATAATAAACATTATTACTTCATGTTTGATCAGATCCATTAAATAATATTTACAGGTATAACTTTTGATTTTAACTATATGTTAGTGAATGTTGAAGTTAGCATGACATATTTTTCTTTGTTTATATTAACCAAAGTAGTAAAATAATGTAAACAAATTAATCCATATTATACATTGTTTCTGTGTTGCTTGTTTTCTAATACACATTGATGATTTAACTAATGTTCACACAATCAACATTACTGTAATTGTTATTGATCATTAATATAAAGTCATTCATATGATGAAGTGATTGTTAGATGCACATGAAGAATCACACAGCATCTTCTCAGTGTCTTATTCATCTGTTCCTTCACTTCTAATCTCCTCATTTCTCTGTTTCTCTGTGCCACTGTGACACGAAGTGGAGGACTGTGAAAAAGAATTGTGTAAGTATTAAAACGAATGAAGCAAGAGTGCAGTTGTGCAAACACAGTTACTAAGTTATATTAAATTACTCACAATAGCTAGTCAGCTTTTGATAGGGATCGACCGATATTGATTTTTTAAATTACTGATACCGATTATTTGCATTTTGTGCCAGATAACTGATATGCAGAACCAATATTTATTAACTGTTATAAAGTAAATAAATGATTGAGTGAAGAAAGAATATATTTCACTTTGGTTTTTCCTCTTTTCAAGCATCTTTTTTTTAAGTGTTGAAAATTTGTCTTTCATGTTAAAGTTAATCTTTATATTATAACAATAAAAACATTTCATTTGTAAAACGCTTCAACAGAAACAACACTAATATTAAAAATAAACAAAATAAATGTAGAACATCTAATGTTTTCTAATGGAGAAAATATCAACAGGACAGGAGTCATATCAACTTAATTTTAAACTACCGTTTTAGTAGGTTTATAATAGATTTTTTTTATAGCTACGGAGTCAATAATAATTTACTGGATAATGTTAATTCACTGAATAATGTTCTCTGGAATATTGGAATATAACAAACAAAACATCGTATTTTATTGCATTTCTCAACTGGAATGTTATATAAAATGATTAATGTTTTGTCCTTCTAGATTATGAAATTGTGATCGCTCGCGACTATAATAATTAATTTCTATAGAGTTGTATTTATTAGTTTATTAGCAGAATGATGGTTATATAGCAAATTTTGATACAATTTAGGGGATTTTAAACAAGTGAATCCTGCTAAAAGTTACATGTGGTGGCCGTGCTTGAGCATTTCCTGAGCATCAATCACATCAACGCTGAGTGAACAGCAATATGTAAGTGTCTTCACGAGACTAATGATGGAGCAAATTTACAACAGAGAGAATTACATTTCAGTGTTTATCGGTGAATCCGATATTACAAAACCGATATCTGACTATGGTAAAATGCTTAAATATCGGGAAAATATCGGCAAATTGATATATCGGTCGATCTCTAGTTGTAGATAAGAGTTTGGGGAATGGCGTCTTGTAGTTTATGACAACTGGTTTTCTAACTTTTTGGAGAAGCTCCTCTTAGCAACTCTTATCTCCTTTATCAGTTTATTTTTGGCCTAATTATATAAGATAATATCCCTATTCATGTGGGCGTCGTCTTTGGCCTGATGAAGCTGTACATTTAGCTGTGAACCATGGTTTGTCATTGTTGTGGATTAAACGAGTCCTGGTATAGATGCACATATCCTCACAGAAAATGATGTATGATGAGTAGCAAAGTTTAAAAAGTCCTTATTTGTTTGGCAGTGGAGAAGTAGTTCATCCTTTTTGTGGGTTAGGGAGCATAGATTTGCCAGATGGATGCCAAAGATGGTTACCTACAACATTACTGTAAGCTGTAACATATCGTTAATGAAAAGTAATTTTTAAAGAATCACAGTATCTTCATGTTCATCTGCAAAATCATTTTTCTCATTTCTCTGTTTCTATGCGCTGCTGTGACACAAGAAGCTGAGATATCTAAACATCATCAAACATGTAAGTATTACAGTTTGTACAGCTAGAGGAAAATAAGCAATTGTTACTGATTATTAATAAAAAAATTGTGCAGATGATGAAGTATCTTCTCAGTGTACATCTGTTCATTTACCTAAAATCTTCTCATTCCTGTTTCTGTGTGCTGCTGTGACATGAAGTGAGGATCTCTGAACGACTAAAGCAAATGTGTAAGTATAACAGCTGATACGGAGAGAGCGAGAGAGAGAGAGAGAAAAGTGAGCTTTATTGAGCTACTGTTGAGTAAAAAAATTTTTTAAAGGATTTTTCATTGTCAGTTTTGTTTTCTTTTTTACATTAATTTTGCTTGTTTGATTTAATGCAGTTATCAGTGAAGAGTGTGATTGTCTGGTATTAAGCTGCATGATATTAATATACTGATGAATGAATCACATACAACATTAGATATACAGCATTACTGTAATTGTTACTGATCATTAAGACAAAGTAATGCAGATGATGAAGTGTTAATAATAAGGAATTCTCACATAAAGAATTGTACATTTATTTTTTCTATGTGCTGCTGTGACATGAAGTGAAGAACTCTGAACAACTGAAGCAGATGTGTAAGTATTACAGCTGAAGCAACTGAAGGAAATTAGCTTTATTCTGCTACTCTGGAGTATAAAAGTAAAAATATTGTTTTTATAATATAGTCTATTTATACATTTTGATATATGTTATACATATAACTATTTGTGTTTGATTTAGTGTAATAAATAATAACGTGTGATTGTCCAGTATTAAGCTGCATGACATTAATATACTGATGATTGAATCTCTGTCTGTTCAGAGTGTTGAATTTACAACACTTACAGTACATAAACATGTGTTTGACTGTGTCAGTAACCAGTCAGTGTTTTAAAATCTCTATATAAAACCATCATTTACTGATAAATTGTATGAAACTGTTTACTCTTGGTTTGTGATGCAGCTGCTGCTTCATCTTTCAGCAAAAGTTTCTTGCAAGCTCTCTATTACACTGCCTTATTTACAAAACAAGATGTTCAGAAAAAGCATATAATTCTGAAGTCTGTACAGAGACACAAACAAACTGTTTAAACTGGATGATTGGTCCTGTCGTCAGCAGACTCAAGTGTGTGGAGTATGTCAGAAATTAAAGTGCTGTACTCTGTGCCCAGTGTAGAGTCAGTGATTATAATTATTTCTATTTCCTTTTTTGCCCTGCTGTTTCCCTTTCTTGTTTCTACAGCACTGCTAAAACTTCCCAAAATGCAGCAGCTTCAGCCACAGCTTTGTTACTTTTGACTGAGTGGATGCTAGAATGACTTTAACTGCATTTTAACTGATGAGACAGGGGTCTTCAGAAGGAGACTGTTGGTCATAGCTAATGACTGTTAAATAGAAAGAAAGTTTTCTGGCCTGAGAGCAATATGCGTACCAAGTTTGGTAACCGTAATGTATAAATGGAATCAGTCAAAAGGTGGCGCTATAGAGCCTTTCCTCCACACACATTTATGAGCTTTTTCCAATGTCTAACAGTTGACAACTATTTTGTGCCAAGGTTCGTGAAACTTTAAGCATGTTAAGTGCCCAAAAAACACCTGAGAAGAATATTAAAGTTTGACGTGTTATGATGTTTTTAACTTCAAACTGTTGCTTCCAGCTAAAATTTGAGTCCTCTATCCATAATATTGCCTTCTCCGATGCAAAGGCCATCTTGAATCAGGAGAGAAATATGCACAAATCAAGAAATGTTTACAAGTAAAACAGTTCTGATGGGAGATTACAACAGGGGTTGGACTTTTTCATCGGAGGAAGAATTATATATTGATTTAATTATATATTGATGAAGTGATTATTAGAAGCACATGAAGAATCATACAGTATCTTCTCAGCGTTTCTGTCATGTTAACCTGTTCATTCATTTATAATCTCCTCATTTCTCTGTTTCTATGTGCTGCTGTGACATGAAGCGGAGGAATGTGAAAAAGAACTGCGTAAGTAATAAAACTGATGCAGAAAGATAAAAAAAATTCTTCTCTTAGTTTAAATGTACAATATAGTTTTTCATATCAGTGTTTATATATATATATAAATATGTTTAAATAAGTGTGTTTTGTTGTTCTTCTATTTAATCTTACAAAACTATATACAATTTTATAAGTAGTTGGCCTAAAATCGTAGCCCTGCTGTCCCTTGGCCTGTTATAATGTTTAAACAAATATAAAGGCCAGAGAACTTAATCTGTTCATTCACTTATAATCATCTCGTTTCTGTTTCTGTGTGCTGCTGTGACATGAAGGCAAGATCTCTGAACGACTGAAGCAGATGTGTAAGTATTTCAGAGAGAAAAAAGTGCTAGAAGAGTTACCTTTACCCTAATATACAAATGTAACACATCAATTAACTGATATTAAAATGTATATAAATGAACATTAACCAATAAGTGCTGTGGATGTCTTTTGTTAAGAATGTCATGTAGATGATGAAGTGATTATTAGAAGCACATGAAGAATCACACAGTATCTTCTCAGGGTTTCTGACATCTCCCCATTTCTTTGCTTCTATGTACAGCTTTGACAAGTAAAAAGGAAATCTCTGAACAGGAAATACATAAGTACTACTTAAGGGCTAAATACACATAAGAAAGAGAAACATGCATGAATGAGAAAATAAACAGTGGGACGTGCTTGATGTTAAAAAGAGCAATATGCACTGAAGAACTCAATGCAGTGCTCAACTCACATGGACATTTAAGAGGTGTATAAATATCTTAAAATTGGCAACGGTTAGTAATTGTCAAAAAATTAAGTTTAAAGTAAGCTAAGATGCAATGACATACATCCAAAGTGTGCGCACAAACAGCAAATTTGCATATATTAACCTTTTCTTTTCTCTTAACATGCATTTTATGAATATTTAGGCTAAAGTTATCGGTTAAACTTACCATTTGTTGTAGGCAGTCGGAGAGTTGAAAGGAAAAGTTGAAAACAGCTTTTCTATCATATCTGACTCAAAATCATAGACCTAGGACCCAGTTCAACTAACTAATGAAGTTTGCAGAGGATTACCGAGGATTCTGATGATTGAGTTGCTGTCAGGTATATTAGTTCAATAATATTTTTGTCGTTTGGCATTTTAAGAGGATTTTTCGGGACTAAATGTTTATGTGAATATTTACTCTAAATTTTGCACCATGGTGTACCCATTACAATGTTTTATATCACTATATTTAGATATATAAACAGGGCTGTGTATTCCCTAGTTTTCAAACATAACTGCTTACTTGAATTAGATTATATATTTGGATAAATACAATATTTAGACTATTAAAGACTCCTTATTTTAAAGTTGACATTTAAATGTTGATTTGAAGTGTCAGTTTTTACATCATTATTGCAGTGAAATCTGGACACAGGGAAAACATTTTGTTCCTAATACAAGCTACTTATAATAACTTAACCAGTCACACGAAAGAAATGACTCAACCAAAGCACAACCATACGTACCATATGCGATTGACAGAATCAGATTCCAGAAGCTTTACTGGCATGGTAAAAAGGCTTTACATTGGCAAAGCAATGATAGCTGTCTGATCCAGTGCTGATTCGGTGGGGGGTGTGGGTTGGTGGGAGGGGGCTGGGGTTTTAATAGGGGCACCTCAGCCAATGAGGGCAATTGCTGTAGCGCGCGGAACCACTATGCTAGCATTTAGCTTAGGAGTGATGAAATTACTGTGCCGAGGTCGAAGTGCTGCGATGTGCTCTTCCGCCATACATTATAGTTATAATCTTTGATCCGCTTAGAAAATCGCCACATTTTATTGGTGTCACCATACTTACTTGTGTAAATAGGGAAAAGATTTAGTGCAATTAGTGCTTTGTTGCATTGTGTTGTGTTTCCAGGTGCTGATGCCACAAAAGAAGAGATGGAGAAAGGTGAAAGGGAACGGTGCATTGTTTTTAAAGACACTGCCATAAGTCAGGAGATTGGTGGGCCACATGGTGCTGATAGGAGAGTCCTAGACATGCATGGCAAGAGCCTTGTAGTCCTTAACACTACTGCTGAACATACCGGAGTTCATGGTAAGTATTTGTCTTTTAACTTAATATTTTAATGTAAGAAGGGTTTGTTCATTCAATAGTATTCATGCATATCACTTGGTGCCCCTTCAAAAGTGATATAATGCGATGAATTAAGAGATGAAGGTTATGAAAGATACTACCAGGTCAAAACAGCCTATTTGTCCACATAAATCTTATCAAACTGAAACTAAATCTTTCATGAAGTTGAGTGGAAACTGTGTTTTAAGTCCTACCATCCTCTTAACCCTAAAGTATGGTTCAGCTTTTGACGTGACTTTCAGCCAAGTATGGTGACCCACACTCAGAACTCGTGCTCTGCATTTAACCCATCTGAAGTGCGCACACACAGAGCAGTGAACACACACACACACACACACACCGTGAACACACACCCGGAGCAGTGGTGTGTGCATTTTTATGGGTATGCTAGCATACAGTTTTTATGCATACTAGCATACAGTCAAACGCATAGACTTTCAAAGTATACAAAGTATACATTTGATAGCATGCATGAACGCAGGTGGTCGACACATGCACTCTAGAGAGCTTCATCTTTATCCAGCATCTGCTCTATGTTTCTCCACTAGCTATGACTGATAAAAATGTCTCTATACTCTTTTAAACTAAAGTTGCTGCTCTCTCATAACCCCCTCACACAAGCGCTTGTCAATGTGGCCGTCTGTTGTTGTTGCATTCTCCGCTATTTTTTTGTTGTTCCATCTCATTTTCTATTGTAAAACAATGACCTGGGCCAGTGTCGCCACCATGTGGAAAAACTGATCAGTGCAGAACCAAGTCACTGCACTTTTGCAACATTTACAAAAATCAGATACACATACATTGTTCTTTATGATTTCTGCGATGTGGAAAAAGCAGACAGAATCGCGGAATCCAATCATAAAAATGTAATATACTGTTCAACCTGGAATGTCACAGAAATTGTCAAACTACTGCTAAAATTATTATAACTATTTTTTAACCCTTGTGCATTGTTGGGGACGTTTTCGTCCACTAGGGGGTAAAGTTGAGTCTTATTTTGGCCACAACTTTCTCTGTGTTTGAGCTAATGGAATGATTTTTGGTGACAAAACTTATTTTGACCCATATTTTAGGAAATTAGGAAACACTGTGGGCAAATTCACTACCCTTTTGTGATGTTTGTGGATGAAAACATCCACTAAATTAAACTGCTGTAAAAATGTATCAGATAAATATTTTTTTCTCTCTTTTTTTGCATAAATCTATTAATCAACCTCAGTCCTGATCAAAACTAAAAAATTAGACTTAAAAAAATTCCAAGATTTTAACTTTTTAATTAATTGGTCCCACCTAGTGATCAACTGTAAAAATAACAAATGTTACACTCCATATAACTCCATATACAAGCCAGAAACTAAGCCTTTTTTTGCACAGGCCTATTTAAAGGGTTAATGGTCCCACCTAGTGATCAACTGTAAAATTAAAAATTTTTACCTTTTCCCAAAAGGAAAAACCACAAACAATTAAGAATGCATGATTACATGGTGTCATGGCTTTGCAATCAAAAAATGTCGTTATAATGGAAGTCAATGGGGCAAAAACAGCCACCAACAACAAATTAGGGAGAAAAAAATTAAATCTAATGCTGCACAAAAACTAAAAATGCATCAAAGCCAATGTTGCTACCAATCTTTGACATGCCCAAGACTGTTATAAAAAGTTTTTAAAACATCCAACCACAATTACATTTATATTGAAAATAAGTCATTTTGTGTGTTTTTCCCCCCAAATCAGTGACATCATTTATGAACTTGGCAATTAAAGAGTTAAAATCTTGGATTTTTTAAAAACATTTGGTAGTTTTGATCAGGACTGAGGTTGATTAACAGATTTATGCAAAAAAAAAAAAAAAGAAAAAATGAATCTGATACATTTTTACAGCAGTTTAATTGAGTGGATGTTTTCATCCTGAACAACCCAAAAGGGTAGTGAATTTGAACAATCCACAAGGGATAATAATCACACTATTTATCCTTGTTTTAATTTTAATAGTGAATCCCCTTTGTTTTTCAAAAATAAATTTCATTAGTTTAGAGATAAATTAAACTGTGTTTTATTCCTTCATTTGATAACCAAAAACAAAATTATGTATATATATATATATATATATATATATATATATATATATATATATATATATATATATATATATATATAACAAAAAAAAAACGTAAAGCTGTTATTAAGAATAAATAAAAATAGTTTTTTATGCATTAAAATAATTAGACACGTTAAAACACAGAAATTGGTAACAATAAAACATAAGCTGAAAACAACGTAGAACATTCAATAGGGCCCTAAACATGTAATATTGGTTCAACTTTCAATAAATTGATGCTGAATTGTATGTTTCATGATTTTAATTAATTATACATGCATTTGATTAATATATTTAATGCAACCATTAAAAAAGAAGTCCAGAAAATGACAATCCATAAAAATGTAAATAAAAAATAAAAAAAAAATTGGAAAAAAAATAAGGATAAGGATTACAGTACGACCCACTCAGCTGTTTGTTGACGTCCCCCAGTTCGGTTTCAGAGGCAACAGCACAGTGTTTGACTGTAGTCTCTGTACTCTGTGCTACAGTTTATGGTGCTTTTATGAATCATGGAACAGATTTGATGTCCTTTCATTTGGTTAGACACAAACTGTTGATTATTTCTTCAATTAATCAGATAAAAGTCTACTTTTATTTTCAGTATTTTGTCATCCATTTAAACAAATGTCATTCCACAATCTTGTCCTCCAGTGTGTAAATTGATCATTTTAACACATTTTAAAAATAATGCTATTTTTTTTTATTTAGCACTGTCTTGCTCAAACACCATTTTAAACTTTGATGGGTTCATATATCCAACAAAATTATATGAATACAGACTGCCAGATAATCAGAAACGAATGTAAGTTAAGGGGTTAGTTCGCCCAAAAATGAAAATTATGTCATTAATAACTCACCCTTATTCTGTTCCAAACATGTAAGGCCTCCTTTTATCTTCAGAACACAGTTTAAGATATTTTAGATTTAGTCTGAGAGCTCTCAGTCCCTCCATTGAAGCTGTGTGTACGGTATACTGTCCATGTCCAGAAAGGTAAGAAAAACATCATCAAAGTAGTCCATGTGACATCAGAGGGTCAGTTAGAATATTTTGAAGCATCGAAAATTCATTTTGGTCCAAAAATAGCAAAAACGACGACTTTATTGAGCATTGTCTTCTCTTCCGTGTGAGAGAGAGTTCAAATCAAAGCAGCTGCATATCCGGTTCGCGAACGAATCATTCAGTTCACGAAATCGAACTGAATCGTTTTAAACGGTTCGCATCTCTAATACGCATTAATCCACAAATTACTTAGATGTTAACTTTTTTAATGTGGCTGACACTCCCTCTGAGATCAAACAAACCAATATCCCGGAGTAATTCATGTACTGAAACAGTACACTGACTGAACTGCTGTGAAGAGAGAACTGAAGATGACCGCCGAGCCAGATAACGAACAATAGACTGATTCGTTCACGAGTCAAGAACCGGTTGCATCGGTGTTCGGATCACCAGTAGTTCTTTCGGACAGTTCGATTCAATAAACCGGTTGAAGTAAACTGTTCACCAGTTCTTTTGCACTCGACGTAATGGCGTCATTGGTGATGACTGCCCTTGATTCAAGCCTTCGGTTTACCCGCGTTCATAAAATTAGCAAAGAATCAGTTCAGAATCAATCACCAAAAGAATCAGTTCATTTCAGACGCTCTGTGTGTCGGTCTGCTTCACGCTGAATCACACATGCGCAGTATCATCAGCTCCTCGGTTCACGAATCGGACCCGTCTGACAGAAACAGTTCTTGACTCGTGAATGAGTCAATGTTTTGTTCGTTATCTGGCTCGGCTCGGTGTTCATCTTCAGTTCTCTCTTCACAGCAGTTCAGTCAGTGTACTGTTTGAGTCAATGAATTACTCCGGGATATTGGTTTGTTTGAACTCAGAGGGAGTGTCAGTCACATTAAAAAGTTAACAGCTTAAGTCATTTGTGGATTAATGCGTATTAGAGATGCGAACCTTTTAAAACGATTCAGTTCGATTTGGTGAACTGAATGATTCGTTAGCGAACCGGATATGCAGCTGCTTTGATTTGAACTCTCTCTCTCACACAGACACGGAAGAGAAGACAATGCTCAATAAAGTCGTCGTTTTTGCTATTGGACCAAAATGTACTTTCGATGCTTCAAAAAATTCTAACTGACCCTCTGATGTCACATGGACTACTTTGATGATGTTTTTCTTATCTTTCTGGACATGGACAGTATACCATACACACAGCTTCAATGGAGGGACTGAGAGCTCTCGGACTAAATCTAAAATATCTTAAACTGTGTTCTGAAGATAAAAGGAGGCCTTACATGTTTGGAACAGCATGGGGGTGAGTTATTCATGACATAATTTTCATTTTTGGGCGAACTAACCCTTTAATGAAAATATGTTTGTCCTGAGAAACATGGGCAAATTGTAAATCTTTGAATGTGTCAAAAGATCAATGTGAACTTCACATTTTAGTTTGTGTGTTAAAAAGTGACTGAGTGAGTTCACAAATATAATGTTTATTTTTGAGAGAAAAGAGCAAGTGCTCAAAAAAGATTTAACTTATAAAACGAGTCAGAAGTGCTGAGGACAATGTTATTTCTAATGGTAATTTGATGGTAAATAACTGACAATCCTTATGATTAGATCTTAGGAACGACTTGACTTGATCTCCAGATCTTCATTGCCTCTGTGTTTGCTTTCAGAATCAACAGGAAAAGGAGGGAATGAAGAAACACCTTTTATTAGTGAATGAGGAGCAGAAGAAGAGTTCAGTCTGATACACTACCACTAATGCTAATCACTGTGACATCGACACTGTGTCTTAATCCATCTGTCCGAAGTGAGAAATGAACCTTGTCCGCTCTCATACGCTCACTTTGACAATAGAACCACTAATTAAAATACAAACACTACTATTTGAACAGGAAAATACAACTATATAATTTAAATATAGCACATCAGTTCAACATGGTAACACTGTCTTGATCTCCTTCTCGTTATATCTGTCAGAAAAACACTAAGCGCTCTCTGCTAAGCTACGACGAATCAGGCATCTTCACTACAGTTTTCAAGCTTTCAAATATTTTTCTCTTAAGAAGAAAATTATGGTCTTTATCTGATTGAACAAATGGCAGTTCTTACTGAAAATTTTCTGATAAACCCAATGAAAAACACACCAAGGATTGTTTGCGCTACCTTCTTTTTCAGTTCAGTTTCAAGTCCATTTTTCTTCATGTTTCAACTTCTCATCACAACCTTATTATATATATTTAAAAATTCTAAAATACATAAAGTAAGAAAGTAAGGAAAAGGTATGAAAGTAAGCATCTTTCAGATGCATTGATAAAAACCTGTCTCCTGGGCAAACTTGTGTAAAGTTTTGCTTTAAAATTCAGCATCCTTGAAAGCAGAATGATCTGGGCAGACTCATCCATAGAGGAGTTTGGTATGGAAACCTGGAGGGCCACCATCATATGGAGAAATATGGTATGGTTTCCCATAGATATGGAATTTGGCTTAGTCTCATTTACACTACTTCCCACTTTGGAAGAATATAATCATTGTTGTAAAAGGGATTTAATTTCCATAGCAGACTTTTTTTTTTAACATTAGTGTCTCTAAAGAGGTGTAGAAGAAATTACAATATGCTCATAAAGTATTCAATATGCTCAATTAAGTCCAGGAGTCGAAGTTGAAGTTCCATTAAACATTAAGAATTAAACACAAACTCTTCACCAAATCTTTATTTAAAAACAAAATTTCCAAAAATACACAGGATTTCCTCTGTGAGGTCATTACATGGTTACAACAGAAACAACGGACTATGAGATCTACCATTTGTGTTGCTAAATATTTTGTTTAGGGTAATTATTCATTCATTCATGTTTATTTGTATAGCGATTTTCACAATACAAATCATTGCAAAGCAACTTTACAATTAATTTACTATTTATTAGTAGCTTATCAGTGTTGACTGTCAGTTAATATACATATGGCAGAAATGTACAGAAAAATCAATTAAAGATGCAATCAAACAGACGATGAACACTATTAACAGCAGTTATTATATGTTGCAATCATAAATTTGGCAGTTCTGTATGTTGTTTCATGGTTCTGAGGCCCTCTGAGGAAATTATGTTTACAGCCTATATTTAAATCAATAGTTCACTCAGTGGCGGCTCCAGACAATTTTGATTGGGGGGGCAATGGGGGGTCCTGGTCTTTTCAAGGGGGGTCTCATGAAAACCAACAAAAAATACATTGGACATGGCTAATAACTGCTTATTACTGCTATTCAACAACAAAAACACCTTTGCAATGTAAACAAATGACAGGCTACATTTGTTATTCATATCCTTCACACTTCACTTTCATGTCAGGTATATTATGCATTATTATTGACATTGATATTTTTACATTTATTTCCAGATAGATATTATTGAGTTTACAGGCTAAAGTGGTCTTGCTGTTGTAAACACTGTTGCTATTGTAGAAAAAATATTTGCATCACATTTAAATTATAATTATATTTTAATTCATTTCTGAATTGTTTTTATTTTTATAATGATAATTCAGAGAATGAGAAAATCTGAATAAGCCTTACCAGTGTTGTGATAATTATTTTTACATGTTAAAAATAAATAAGTACTGTAATATAATAAAAGTTTATTCAAATAACATAAAAAAGACCAGACCCCTCGATGCCTGTGAAACTTTTCTCCCTCAAACAGCACTCTAGTGTTACTTCTACACTACAGGCTACACACAGCAATATAAACAACATATCTGCATGTTCTCTCACACCACATCGTTCTTGTCAAATAATAATAAGTAAATAAACACCAAAATCACTTCGCTGAGAATGAAACACCACTTACCAGCTGCCACGATGTTGAAATATCCTCTAGCAATTAAAAAATGCGCGTGCAGCATGAGGAATCTTCCCGGTTGGATGAGGTCACAGTCATCATGTTGGTCATCTTATTTACGGCTAAATTATTATTAATAAATTGTACTAATATTATGATTGGGTATGGGCAGGCATTCACAAAAGTTTATGTTATTACAAAAAAAATGCGAGGAAATTTTGCTTTTGACAAAAGGGCACTTAAGGGGCAAAGGAGCAGGTGCTCAAGTGAACCGGTTCTTTCGGACAATTCGATCAAATAAACCAGTTGAGAAAAAAAATGGTTCACCGGTTCTTTTGCGCTCGATGTAATGCCGTCATTGGCGATGACTGCCCTTTATTCAAGCCTTTGGTTTACCCGCGCTTATAACATTAGCAAAGAATCAGTTCAGAATCATTTACCAAAAGAATCAGTTCGGTTCAGATGCGCTCTGTGTCAGTCTGCTTCACACTGAATCACACATGCGCAGTTATCATCAGCTCATCGGTTCTCGAATCGGACGCGTCCGACAGAAACGGTTCTCGGTTCAGTGTATGAATAAATGTCGAAATAATTATTATTTATTATTGTTCTGCGTAGTTTGAAGAGAAACATTTTTGGATCTTTATCCCGAATATATATATATATATATTAATCAGGAAGAGGCTGGGGGGTCAAATGGGGGGTCAAGGCATTTTTTGGCAGGGTCTTGAGACCCCCCAAGACCCCCCCTGGCGCCGCCGGTGAGTTCACTCAAAAATGAACATTTGCTTAAAATTTACCAATCTGAGATGGGGGTTTGTTTCTTCAACAGAACAGTTTTGGAGGGATTTAGCATCACATCACTTGCTCACCAATGGATCCTCTGCAGTGTATGGGTGCCGTCAGAATGATAGTCCAAACAACACGACTCCAGTCTATCAATTAACATCTTTTGATGTGAAAAACTGTGATTTTCAGAAACGAACCCATCATTTATGCTGGTGTTGCTGGCCATAATTCACAATTGCATAATCCACAAATGCCTCCTCCAGTGAAAAACATCTCCTGTTGTCCTCTTACATCAAAATCCACCCATTCTTTAGAATTGTTTCAGACTGTTTTGACCTGTAAATGGAGCTTGATCTGAGCATATTTCTCTCCTGATTCGGAAGAGAAGACATTTCACTGGTGAAAATGAAATTATAGGACTAGCATTAGTTATAAGTCAAAACATATTAATGATGGATGTGTTTCTTGCTGTTTGTACTCTCAATCTGACGTCACCCTTTCACTCCAGAGGATCCATTTGGTGGAATTTTCTTTCATTTTAAAGATCAGTTAATGATAACATAACTGGATGTATCAGTATATTTTTGGGATTATACCAGCAACCTTCAGCAAACATATCTGGAACTCATTCTTTTGCTCAACTGATGTTGGTCTGGTTTTACTCGATGGCTTTGATGGTAATGTCTAGCCCCTTGCTTCCTGTTCAGCTGACTTCTTGTAGATCTGATGTCGTAAACCAGAAAACCAACAGCAGCCACGCTTACCAAAGCAGAAACAACCAATCGTATCACAGTTTCAGTAAAACCACAGCAGTGGACGTGGCCTGAAACAAGAAAAACGTTGAGTTAGAAAAATGCATTTAGCTGTCTTTGAAATAGACTCATATGAGCCGGTTTTAAGAGTTATTATTATTAGGACCTCAAGCATTCATTGTGAAAGCAGTACATCCACAAGATTTACTGTGTGTTTGATCCAGATTTTATTAGCCAAATGACATTAACTAGGATTGTTTACTGTAAGCAATCTAGACTCTAATAAGTGCTTTGGTGACATCTTAAATATATCAGCTCTTTTAGAAACCTATGTGATTATTTCATTTCTTCTTTAAGATCTTGTTTTACTTTGAGCATTAATATCTTTTTGAGCAATATGGGGCACCAAACCCACACACTGCTCTTGGACACCCGCTTCACGCCTGTGACGCTCATCTGTGGTTTGCCTTTGTTCCAGCGAATAGAAAATAAAAGAAAACAAAAGAAAATAAAAAAGCAAATGCACTTCACCCTCACGAGCACAAACAAGTCATTCTTTGTCAAGGAGTGCATAAGTTCACCAAATGTACACCTTGAATGCAGTGTAAGGATAAAAGCGAATGCATACATAAAATGTAAATGAAAATGTTGCGAGTGTGAATGACTATTTCACGCCCATCTGCAGTAACATGAAGCAACACCTGTGAATATGTGCTGCATTAGCATTGTGGTCACAATTGCAGAAACGTGGCCTCAAATCTGACATTAAGCCTCTATGAGCTAACACTGGATTCCAGAATCAAAAAATTGTAAAGGTTTTATAAAAACTGATGTCACATTAACTGAACACATTTAACAGAGTTCTAAGATCACGAGTGGCGTACCTGAACTTGGCCGAAGGAGTTCAGTAATATTGACGTCTTCAGTCTGGTTGATGGTTAAATTGGACGTCTCAAAATTTGTGCTCGTTGAACTTCCTGTTGTTATAGAACTTTGTGGAGTCTCTGAAAAGGACAGATGTTAGTTTGTCTCAAGCTGTTCCAAGACGAAGAAAGAAACTCATGTAGCTTTGGAACAACTTGTGGGTAAGTAAATTGTGATGAAATTTTCATTTTTGGGCAAACTATTCCTTTAATACAGTTAATACCATAAATGTTAATATAAGGAACATTGAAAAGAACAGAAAATAAAAAAGTATCACCATGACATTAATACACTGTAAAAGGGTTGCTGTAAATATTACAGTAATTTACTGGGAGCTGGGTGGCAGAAAGTTACTGTATAATAACATTACAGTAATTTATTTTCTTTTAGAATTGGAAATGTACACTGCTATTCTCAACTCACCATAGACTGTGACATTGAAACTCATGTAGCTGGTCTCACTGCTGATAGCTGTTACTTTATAAAGTCCAGAGTGTGTGGTTCTGGTGTTTGTGATGGTCAGAGATCCAGTCTGATGATCCAGCTTCAGTCTGTCTCTGAATCTCCCATCAGGACCATCATATGTCGAGTGTGTTTGTGTGAGCCTGCCGACTTCAGCTATTCGCGTGTTTCCGAACATCCACTGTATGAACAAATACTTGTGTACTTCAGTAACATCGGTGTGTAGAGTGACAGAATCTCCCTCCATCACTGATATCGACCTCACTTCATCTGTCACATCTACAGAACAAACAGAAACATATTTTTGTAACAGACTGAATGCTCCACAAAAACATTATGTTGGTTATTAATGGCCAAACTAAATCTGTAATATGAATGCAAGTAAGCCATGACTTCAGGATTTCAGTGGGAAGAGATTTTTCTTCAGCACTCACTTTCATGCAAATCAAATCAAGATCAACCTGCAGCCCAAAACTAGTAATACAAATTACGTTTGTAAATAAAAGAAAAAGTGATAATAAACTGTTTCGAAAACTTTTTATTATGAAATCCACCGTAAATCCAATTAAAACAGAAAACATGAAAGGAAGTAATACAAACGCGTATAACTTACCAACCAGACGCCACAAGCACACACAGAACAGAAGAGTTCTGATCATATTCATTTGTCATTCAATAATAAAGCTAAAGAACAGCTTCACATCGCCAGCGACTCTCTGAGAGCGAATGACATTATAGATGTCATGCCAAGCTGTTGACATAGAATAAGTTTTACATTACATATAAACGGACTAAGAATTAACGACCTAAGAAAAACGTGTGCTCTTGAGTCCTGGCCAATAAGACTGTCTCTGCACCGCTTTGCTGACACTACACATTACACTGGCATGTGACCTCCCCCTTTTTGGAGATACCACGGTGCAATCCTTGAGCCATAGTGACATAATCACTTATTGCACCCATTTTTTGAAAATGCTTATGCGTTCTTAGAGCAAACAACCAGCTTTCGGTGTGTGTGTGTGTGTGTGTGTGACTCGGGTCTGCGCAGACCGATCGGCGTCTGTCTGGACGCGCGGTGCACGCCGCTGTTCAGAAACATAACGGAGATTCAGCGGAACAGAATAATTTAAATATCCAGAGATCGTCTTCATTAATCCAGACTCACAGTTTCACAACAACGAGCAGAATATGACACCTATATTTCTACTTTTATTGGTCCTGGGCGGTAAGTGATGGATTTCTGTTCTTTCGGTTTCATTTCAGTATCAATGTTCTAGGTTAATACATGGAAAATGAGGCTGTAGACGCGTCTAATAATTATACCAACATTTGTCAATAATGTGGCGAATGGTTGTATGTCACGTGGACCATTCGCTTGCTGTAAAGTAAACATCAATTAACAGTGTATTTGCAGAAATTCCTATTATTTATTGAAATTGTTTTTATTTTTTTATTTTCACTGCCTCATTTGGACGGCATTGCTGTAGAGTCTGATCTGTAAAACTGATTGCATGCTGTAGGTGTGTCGTCTGGCGCAGAAACAGACGGGGTGATGTCAGTGATGGAGGGAGATTCCGTCACTCTACACACAGATCTCACTGAAATACAGAATGATGATACCATTCTGTGGACGTGGGGACCTAAAGGATTCGTCTTATCTCAAATAACGCGAAAGAAGGATTTTACCTCATTTTTTGTCACTGATGAGCCTAAATTCAGAGGCAGATTGCAAGTGGACCAAAAGACTGGAACTCTCACCATCAGAAACACCAGAATCAGACACTCTGGACAATATAAACGAACAATCTCTAAAGAAAATACTACGATAAAGATATTTAATGTTGCTGTCTTTGGTGAGTATCAAGTTTTTCTATGTAACAATGATAAGGATGAGCACTATGTGTTAATAATGATATAATTATATTGTTATATAATAAACCATCTCAGACACCATAAGTGATATCACAATGTTTTTGAAAAAAAAAAAAATTGCTTTTAAATTATTGCAACTTACAGTTCATGTATACACTGTAAGTAAAACCAAAGACTAAATACCCAAGAGTTCTGAATGGGAAAAAATGCAACACTCAATAAGGCTGCTCAATCGCAGGAAGCCCTGCATCCTGAATGAAAGAGCCAATCGTTAATCGTTAAAGTCACCGGGTCACTGTAGCTGCTGTTAGAAGTCCCAGTTGGTATAGAAACAATCAGCGTTTTGAGCATAGACTGTATAAAAACTGGACGTAGTGTCCGTGATGTCACCCATAGACTCCTGAAGAGCGTTTGCAGAGCGGGCCATCGCCATCTCATTTCAAAGATGACATGACTTGTCTTTAAGAGACTTAGGTAAATCATAACTAATATTTTCCAGAGGCAGTTGTTGAGACGGATGGAGTGAAGTCAGTGTCAGTGATGGAAGGAGACCCTATCACTCTACAACATGATGCTGAAATACACACAGATGATCTGCTCCTGTGGAGGTTTGGAGATAAAGGCATCCTCCTGGCTAAAGTTGATGTAGAGACTAAAGAGACTTCATTAAACGATGCTGATGAAAGATTCAAAGATCGACTGCTGCTGGATCAGACTGGATCTCTGACCATCACAAACTCCAGAACTGAACACGCCGGGCTTTATGAAGTAGAGATCAGAGGCCGTGAGAGCTCACAGCGGTTCCTTCTTTCTGTCAGTGGTGAGTTATTATAATCCTTCAATGTAATGACACATAGTATAATTAGATCAGTGATTAGATCAATATTAGATAATGTTGGGGATTGCCCCACTTAATGCTGGTTAATAGTTATTGACTGCTGCAGAATTCTTGTCAGGGAGTCAGAGTCATCATATTAAGTTTAACCGTTTATTGCACAAGATTTGACCCTATACACATGTTAGTGTATTTGAGGTAGTTTCTGAAATAAATAAAACAACAGATATAAATATTCATTGTTCAAATATAACTAATAACTCAACATATTACATACTCTATAATAAACAACTTTGTCAAGTGCACTGATATATAGAATATAAACTGAGAAATGTATTAGCAATACATCTGTGTGAATAATCTGCTTAGTAAGATTACTAAAACAATGAAATATAAGATATATACAGTACAGACCAAAAGTTTGGACACACCTTCTCATTCAAAGAGTTTTCTTTATTTTCATGACTATGAAAATTGCAGATTCACACTGAAGGCATCAAAACTATGAATTAACACATGTGTAATTATATATGGAATCATACACATAACAAAAAAGTGTGAAACAACTAAAAATTTAATATTCTAGGTTCTTCAAAGTAGCCACCTTTTGCTTTGATTACTGCTTTGCACACTCTTGACATTCTCTTGATGAGCTTCAAGAGGTAGTCACCTGAAATGGTCTTCCAACAGTCTTGAAGGAGTTCCCCGAGAGATGCTTAGCACTTGTTGGCCCTTTTGCCTTCTGTCTGCGGTCCAGCTCACCCCTAAACCATCTCGATTGGGTTCAGGTCCGGTGACTGTGGAGGCCAGGTCATCTGGAGCAGCACCCCATCACTCTCCTTCTTGGTCAAATAGCCCTTGATGCCTTCAGTGTGACCCTACAATTTTCATAGTCATTGAATGAGAAGGTGTGTCCAAACGTTTGGTCTATATTGTATATAGAAATGAGACTGTATCATTAATACAGATGTAAGAAATTGTTACATACATGGACTTTCAGTTCCCTTATTTGGTCATCTTCATTTTCTTGTTTAATCCCCACCTGTCTCCATTCACCTGATTTCTCCGTTGTGTTTAAATACTCTGTCTTTTGTGTTCCTCCTGGTCCGTGATTATTGTTGTATCTTAAGTTAAGTTAATGTATTATGTTGGATGTGCCCTTATTCTCTGTCGATCATTAAAAGTACCTTTTGTATATCATCTTCCTCGTGCGCCTTCATTCACATACCAGCAATCCGTAACAGAAACACGGACCAAACAATTTATTTAGCAGCATTTTTCTTTCGTTTTGTTTTCCTCCCTCTCCCGGAATGGCAATCCCAGCAGTCCGACTCTTATGCCTGGACCAACTGGACAGTTCGCTGGAGGACCATACCAGGGACTTTCTAGATCTGGCGTGCCTTACCCACTTCCCCGACCTCTCGCTCTCTAACTTCTATTACACCGGCCTGAGCGGGCGATGTAAGGCACGCCTGCCAGCGAACGGTCCCAGAGAGGATTTCGCCGCCTTTGTGGAGTGGGTGCTGGAGAAAAATGGATCTTTGTTTACCATCTGCACCACTGAAGAGGAAATCTCAAGCCCCAGACCCGGTAGCCACCATCCCGCCACACGGAGCTAGAGCCCACTGCAGCTGCAGAGCCTGAGCCTGTCATTATCGGAGAGCAAGGACTCGAGAGCGCGACTGACCAGGTATGCGAGCCGGCAACACCGTGCATCGTGGGAGTATTAGTGGAGATCGAGGACGTGGAGGAAAGCCCTGCACACACTTCTGCGACTGAGGGTGAGCTGCATTCGGTTTCTGGGAATTATATGGAGGACCTTACAGACTGGTTTATGGAGGTAAACCCTGAATCTCATGTCTCTCTGCTGGTTCCGCCCAGCCCTGAATTTCCTGTTTCTCTGCTGGTTCTGCCCAGCCCTGAATTTCCTGTGTCTCCGCTGGTTTCATCCAGCCCTGATCCTCCTGTATTCCCTCCCAGCTTCTCACTCACACCTCCTCCTAGACCAGTCAGTTCCTCTCTTCCGTTTCCGCTGGTTTCGCCCAGCCCTGAAGTTTCAGTTTCTCCGCTGGTTCGTCTAGCCCTGAATTTTCTGTGTCTCCGCTGGTTCCTTCCAGCCCTGCATTTTCTGTTTCTCCGCTGGTTCCGTCCAGCCTTGAATTTTCTGTTTCTCCACTGGTTCCGTCAAGCCTTGAATTTTATTTTTCTCCGCTGGTTCCGTCCAGCCCTGAATTTTCTGTTTCTCTGCTGGTTCCATCCAGCCCTGAATTTTCTCTTTCTCTGGTGGTTCTGTACAGCCATGAATTTTCTGTTTCTCCGCTGGTTCCGTCCAGCCCTGATCCTCCTGTATTCCCTCCCAGCCTCCTTCTCCCACCTCCTCCTAGACCAGTCTGTTCCTCTGCTCCACTTCCGCTGGTTCAGTCCAGCCCTGAATCTCCTGTTTCTCTGCTGGCTCTAGCCAGCCCTGTTCCTCCTGTGTTTCCTCCCAGCCTCCCTCTCTCATCTCCTCCTAGACCAGCCAGTTCCTCAACCTCATCTCTGCTGGTGCCAGTCAGCTCTGCCTTGGCATGTGGATTCCCTGTCTCCGCCTCCAGCCTCTGAGCCCTGGACTCCTCCTCGGTCCTTTGACCCTGCGGCTCCGCCTTGGCACCCTGCTCCCTCGTCTTCACCCTGGCCTGTCATATCCCATCTGCTCCACCGGGCTCCTTCGTCCCTCCAGCTCCACCTTGGTCAGTCGTTGACCATCCATCAACCTCAGGACTCCACTCCTTTGGCTTTTCCTCATCATTCCATCCCTCCGGCTCTGTCAGGCTCCTCCTTCCCCACTATGCAGCGGGCTTCCGGAGCCCCGCCTCCACCTCAGTCGGAGGTAGTGGTAGAAGGCAGTGCCTTCAGCGCTGCCTTGGACCTCCAGACCCTCAGCGTCACCCTGGCTTTGCGGCTGCTCTGCTCCATCATGGGCTCCTCACCCACCGGCGCAGTCTCCGTCTATCGGCCCCCTGGTTTCATCGGCTCCTCCTGCCGTCGACTCCCCTGTGGGTCTTCATCCTGGCTGGTCTCTGGAGCACCATCTGGCTCTTCCTGCTCCGGGCTCCTCCCTGGCTCCTCCCTCCTACTCCATCCTGGGTCCTCTCCATTGCCTGCCCCTTGCCTGCCCCACGTCCGCCTCCAGAACCCCCACCGTGCCTCTGCTGGTATTCCTCTTGCGTTGCGAGGATGCACCGTTCCGGGAGGGGGCGAACTGTTTCAGTTTCAGTTCATTTATTTGGTCATCTTCCTTTTCTTGTTGGGTTAATTGATTAATTTCCACCTGTCTCCATTCACCTGATTTCTCCCTCGTGTTTAAATACTCTGTCTTTTGAGTTCCTCCTGGTCCGTGATTATTGTAGTATCTTCAGTTAAGTTAATGTATTATGTCGGATGTTCCCTTATTCTCCCTCGATCATTAAAAGTATCTTTTTGTATATCGTCCTCCTCGTGCGCTTTCATTCACATACCAGGAATCCGTAACAGTAATAATAGTCGCTGAAAGGTATTATCACCATGAAAATGTTACACTTATGTAATAAAGTTGTAAACATGAACAATGCATGCTGCGATGCTAGAGGGTTAAGCCACTCGTTAAACAGGATCAAATCACACTCAGAAAGTTCGCAAAACATCACTGTCAAAGTTAACATGATTGCGGTGCACTGTAGTAATCTAGGTAATTAACAATATACATTGAAGTAACTTACTTTATCATGCACTTTCTCTTGCACATAAACACAGCACCTGAGCGAGAGCACGCGGTGTGACTGTAATGCTGAAGTACTGTAACAGTGAATAAGCAGTTATGCTACGACCGCAGGCTACATGCTGTACAGTAAATACTGCACTACAAAACATCATGCAGATCGCAACTCTTAAACTTAAAGGAAATAATTCACTACAGATAACGTAAACAATGAACAATATGACAGAAAATCATTATTATTAGCTGGAAATTAAGTCTTCTCAAATAATATGATTTATATGATGGACACGTGTTAACACTAACTGTCTGGCTGTCTCTCTTTAGCTGTTTCAGATTTGACTCTGTCTTTTGGTGAAATAGCAGCAATAGTTGGCGCTGTTCTGCTGGTGGCTGCAATTTTAGCTGCCGTGGTGATTTACCATCGCAGACAGTTTGCTAAACTGCAAATAGGTACGTATTACAGCAGGGCCAACACTGACATATTTGGTTCCCTAGTAAGGCATCACCGCCAATTCTGCCACCAATCATTCACACTGAAACTGCATAGATTTATGACATAAAATGAATTATAAATTATGAGTACTGCGAAAAAAAAAAGAACAATGCAGCTATCTAGCTATTAAATTAGAGAACTTTACTAGTATCGTCCAAATGTGCTATAGTAAACATAATATTTAGTTTTTCTGCAATATATACTTCAGTATGAAAAAATATATAAAATCAGAACTTTACACCAAATTACTCTTCAAATAGTTTTTGAATTTTGGGAGAAAAAAAAAACTCTTTCAGTAACCATACTGTAAACGGAATTATATATATATATATAAACTGAAATTGCTATTTGCTGATAAACTGAAGTTCTGAACCTTCACCGGAATTCTGAAATGGACTGCAAATGTTGTGTTAGCATTACTTTATATAGAGCCATCCTGATTCTGAGTGAACTGATTAATTTTCAAGGCATCTTTATGCAGCATCTTTATGCAGCTGAGTATATGTATATGTATATGACTGAGATGTCCACCTGCACAGTCACTTGATCTCATGAACACATTTCTGTTCTGTTTCTATGTGATGCTTTGATGGGCGAAGAGAAGAAAAATCCCGTGCAAGAGGGAATGGATGTCACTCTACACACTAGTACTCAACTACATAAAGATGATGTGATACAGTGGTGTTATGAAGATGAAGAGAATCTCATTGCTAAATTCGATACAGGGAAGACTGAGAAACATGTTTACGATGGTGCTGATGGGCGATTCAGAAGCAAACTGAGTCTGGATGATACTGGAAATCTCACCATCAGTGACATCAAGACCATCCACTCTGGACACTATAAACTCAAGAAGATCAGCAGCCGTAAAAGAACAAAAAACAAGACCATTTTGGTTCCTGTGACTGGTGGGTAATTTTACTTAATTACTTACATATATGAATTACTTTAATTAGTACCATGCTACAATTAAAAAATAAAATCTCAAATTTCATGAATAAAGTTATAATGTTATGAGAATAAAGTCATAGTATTATTGAGTTGCAGTATTATTGTGTGTGTGGGTGGAGATGGGGGGATCAGAATATTATGAGAAAAAGCATGATCAAGAATCATAGTTTGTGGTTTGAAATTCAGAACTCTTTTTTTCTATAAATGTATTGTACCATGGTTTAAACATGTAAATAATACAGCACATTATACCTTATAATGTGTGAGTTCAGGTAATATCATCCTCCGCTCTACTTCACTTTTTTTAGTTTTCATCTTTTACTGTAAAAAGGATATTTTATAAAGGTGTTCTGTGTGAAATATAAGTGAGCTGAAATTAACACAAGTTCATTTTCAATTAAACAATGTGTAACTGTCAAACAGTTTGAACTGAAATATTTGAAATTTGTTTATAACAGCATAATATTCAATAACAGATTTCATTCAAATCACATACAATGGGTTATGCTTTGCATCAGCTAACAAAATGACACAAGATTTAAAAGTTCTAGGTACGTCAAACTAGTTTAAAAAAATTGTAAATGTATCTGTTATTGACATTGCAAGCTAAATTGATTATTTTTATCTTCTGAATTTCTCTGTTTCTATGTGCTGCTGCGACATGAAGTGAAGTCCGAGTCAGTGGAGAAAGGAGAATCTTTCCCTCTCAAGACTGATGCTAAAACAGAGGGAAATCTGATACTTTGGACATTTGGAGCTGAAAAGCGTCTCATTGTTAAATTTGATTCAGGAGCATGTTATATTGGTGAAAAATTCAGAGACAGACTGGAAAGAGATGATGAGGATGAGACTGGATCTGTGACCATCATAAACATGGACACCACAGACTCTGGGCAGTATAAACTACAGATCATCAACAGCGAACAGACCATAATCAAGAGAATTAATGTGTCTGTCACCAGTGAGTAGAACAACATTGATTATAGTAGCAGCATATTTTTTATAGTTTAATAGTATATTTCCATTTGAAATTGTTGCACAAAAGATGTTGTTTCAGATATTATGTTCGTGTCAGCATTAAAGGTGCTGTAGGGAACCTTTGTAAAAAAAATATTTTTTACATATTTATTAAACCTGTCATTATGTCCTGACAGTAGAATATGAGACAGATAATCTGTGAATAAAATCATGCTCCTCTGGCTCCTCCCAGTGGTCCTATTGCCATTTGCAGAAAGTCATGCGCTCCCGGTAAAAAACAACCAATCAGAGCTGCGGTCTGTAACTTTGTTTGTGTTCAAAATGTAGAAAAATGAACATAATAAGCGAGTACAACATGAATCCATTTTCCAAACCGTGTTTTTAGCTTGTCCTGACTCACTAGAGTGCACCTATAATAAGTGTTTATATTCGGACTATTTTAGATTGCTTCGGGGATACCGCGGCGGAGTAACCCAGTACCTTTGTGATTCTTCATAGACATAAACAGAGAGAAGTAGCTCCGGCTACGATGTTCTTCCGCAAGACGCAAGCAGTTCTGTTTATTAACCACTAGAGCGTCAAAACTTCCCTACCACAGCTTTAATGCATTAGTGATATTTCTATCACAGCTTATTTTGATTAGTTAAAAATGATTTGCCTCAACCTCACCATTGCAGTATTACATGATTTAAACTGTAGCTTTTGAATGTTGTCAGTGCAGACAATTTCAGCTGATCTACTTTGTCAATGCAAATATATATATATATATATATATATATATATATATATATATATTATTTTCTTTATGAAACACTGTTGCATTCGTTGAAAGTGGTCAATTAAAGCAAACACTGTTCACCATAATGGTGACTTCAAACTAAACATTTCCAATAAAAAAGTAACTTTGCTTTCATAAAGTTAATTTTTCAATTGCAAAATTTTACGTCATAGAGAAAACCGTGAAATCCTCTATTTTGCATATTATTATTTTTTAAATCAATATTTACAAAACTGCACAAAATGTGAAAAATTTATTGAAATATGTTAAAATGTTATTATGCATACAAATGAAAAAAGGAAAATGTATATAATGAACATTATTGTAACATTGCGGTAAGTACACTTTGTTAAGTTATAAAACATAATAAATAATCACGTTCCAGATTAAAATTTTAATGAATCCATGCAATTTTGTTTTCTTTTTTATATGTATTACAGACTCTACTGGTTCAAAAGTGCCCATAGTTGCAGAAACACCCACATATGCATATACATATATAGTTTATATGTAGCATCATTGTTTTTTTCTCTTTTTAAAATTTTTCTAATTGTCTCTGCTTTTTGTTTCAGAATCCACTAAAAAGTCTGTGAATGAATCAACGCCTTTGATGAGTGAAGAGCGTGTGTAGAGAGGATGAGCAGGAGGGAATGAGTTCAGTTTGATGAGATAAGACATGCCCACTAGTCATTCACTGACATTTAAACACAAAAACATATCTCTGCTTTTATTTGATATATCTGTGTTTCTCAAGATTCTGGGAAACCTGGTTTTTCAAAGAAAAAAAAAGTTTTTGAGAGGGGGAATTAAAATAAGCCATTAATGACTCCCTTACTGATCCTTTAAGAATCAGAATCAGAAGGAGCTTTATTACCAAGCATGTTAACACACACACAAGGAATTTGACTTGGCAACATTAGCTTCCAGGGTAGAATAAAGTACACACATAGTGCAAACATACATGATGAATTACACAGTAAAGATGAAATAACACTAATATAGGAAAAATAGAAAGAACCCCCCCCCCCAGCAATGTCTGTTTTGAAATGAAGTATTTTTTTTAATATATTTTTAAGCTTCGTTGTCACATTTACAAGTGACACGTCTGCCTGCGCTTGTACTGCTGCTGTCAAACACGAAAGCAAGAATGGATCAGACAGAGTGAGTTACCTTAAAGGGGGGGTGAAATGCTCGTTTTCACTCAATCTCCTGTTAATCTTGAGTACCTATAGAGTAGTACTGCATCCTTCATAACTCCAAAAAGTCTTTAGTTTTATTATATTCATAAGAGAAAGATAGTCTGTACCGATTTTTCCCGGAAAAACACGTCCGGCTGGAGGCGTGGCGTGTGGGCGGAGCTAAAGAATCACGAGCGCCAGTAGGCTTTTGCATTGAGAGCGTTTGAAAGCTGTGTGGAAGCAACAAACCATGGCTAACAGTCAGATTCAGCATATATTTATGATCCAGAATCAGATCCAGAGGCTAAAATTTAACAAAAACACACTTCTTTTGTGACATTTCGCGACGCTCTCGCTCTGATCAGTGAAGTCTGTTGTGCTCTCAGTCAGTGCTCTGCTATACAGGAGCGCGCACTCTTCCGGCAGAAGTGCCCGTAGGACCCATATAAGGAAATTCCGCTCCATCTAACGTCACACAGAGCCATACTCGAAAAAAAACTTTCCAAAACTTGTGACAAACCAGAAGGAGTATTTTTGGAACAGAAATACTCCTTCAAACGTACAACTTAATTTTTGAAACTTTGTCCATGTTTAGCATGGGAATCCAACTCTTTAACAGTGTAAAAAACTCAGTATGTATGAAATAGCATTTCACCCCCCCCCCCCTTTAAGAAATGCTAAGTTATGCCTTGATTAACCATGAACGTGCATCAAGAAATTATATATAGTTAAAGTGAAAATGACAAACTGTAATAGAGCGAGACTTCACAAAAAATAAATAAATAAACAGTATAGTATTTTATTCATAATTAATGTAGGCTTAAACATCAACACCTTAGAGCCAGTGGAAAAACAAGCTCAAAATGGACATAAGTAAACCAATATTCAATAAAACGTTATCTTAAATAGAATAGATTGACAAAATATTGTTTGATAAAATGAAATCATTGAAGCCTACTTGCATTGGGTGCTGGTTTCGGCTTCATCATCGTCTGCAGACACATTTTTTTGAGCATGCTCACAGAATTGTAAAATATAAATTATCTAATTGTAATATATATATATATATATATATATATATATATATATATATATATATATATATATATATATATATATATATATATATATATATATATATAATGTTTTTTTTTTTTCTCTATATATCTCTATATTCTCTAATATTGCAATTCTGATTCTGGAATGTAAATTCGCTATTGCAAGAAAAAACGTCAAACTTGCAAACATTTATTTATTTATTTATTTATTTATTAATATTCAGTTGCGATACACGCTTCAAGATACAGTACCTTCAATGGCCTGTAGATGGCAATATCGATTATTTTGTAGCAGAAATAAACTGCATAAAAAGCATGTAACAAGCAATTGCGTTACACATCACAAATGTATTGGTGTAAAGAGTACATTGCGCATATTTATTCAAAAATGTAGTCAAGTAGATAGTAAATGTTGCTAATATCTTTAATACTCAGTGTAACAAGTACAGTAACTAATAACATTTACTCAACTACTTAACACTGAAGCCTATGCGTAACATTGTTGTGTGTAGAGCATCAGAACGTGTTGTGACATTTTCTAGTATTACAAAACTTCACAATTTAGCAAGCTGTATTATCAAATCCATCAATAATGTTTGCAGCACGTGTTTCTGATAATGAAGGTTTGCTTGCATTTTAATCAATGTTTGTAATCAAATGTACTACTATACAGTATGGAATGAGGAGTTAATTATCTAGAGGTCATCTTTGAAATGGTAACGTGTGTGTGTGTGTGTGTGTGTGTTTGTTTTTGTGTAATAAAACATTGTTTTGTGTAATAAGCATTGAGTAATTAAGATTATTCAATAAACTAATTTTACCATTACTTTGTTTCCTGCGTCCTGCCTCTGTCTGATTAATGAATTTACTATAACATTCAAAGAAGCAGAGCGATTATTAATATTTTCACATAGCCAACATATCACAATGAAAGTGATGATTAAAAGCAGCTTGTGTTGGCTCATTCATGGTTAAGGGGGAAGTTGTGGCCTAATGGTTAGAGGGTTGGACTCCCAATCGAAGGGTTGTGAGTTCTAGTCTCGGGCCGGACGGAATTGTGGGTGGGGGGAGTGCATGAACAGCTTTCTCTCCACCTTCAATACCACGACTTAGGTGCCCTTGAGCAAGGCATCGAACCCCCAACTGCTCCCCGGGCGCCGCAGCATAAATGGCTGCCCACTGCTCCGGGTGTGTGCTCACAGTGTTTGTGTTCACTGCTCTGTGTGTGTGCATTTCGGATGGGTTAAATGCAGAGCACAAATTCTGAGTATGGGTCACCATACTTGGCTGAATGTCACTTTCACTTTCAGTCACAAGGTGGCGCTACAGCAGTGTGCTCTGCATTTGGAGATTCACGAGTTTCTGAACAACATCACACCAACGGCATCCAAGAATCAGTTACTGGTAAAATCTAATAAAATATTTATGGTTCGGTTTCACGAATCCATCACTAAAAAGAAAGCGTATTTCAAGCCCATTAACATCGCTATGAAATACATTAGAAACATTAAAGAGTTAGAAATCCGTAGAGTTCATGTGGAGAAATCAAGCTAAATAAAGACACCTGATCATTTCCTGAACAAACACACAAACCACTTAATAATACTGACAGAGGATTTGACCGGATCGTCTGATGATGGATGATCAGATCACTGGGATTCTCACTCTGGGTCTGATTACCATAATGTGCCGAATCAAGTGTGATGAGAAAGAAGGATCAAACTCAGAGCAGAGTGGAGTATAAACTGAAGAAATGACATGTCTACGGTTCACACGCGTGAGTGTGGACAGCTTTTTCTTAACTTTGCATTTCACGCCTAATGCTTTTTCACTCCAGTGGTCAACATCTTACCAGTACTGTTTAACAGTGTGTTGTCAGCTGCATCATGTAACCCAAAACACTCTATGAGCAGACATAAATCTTCCAAAATTATTATTATTATTTTCAGATACAATACAGGTGAGAAGAGAGAGTTTGAGCCCGCAACTTATCATACAATTATACGACAGAACACAAGAGAATATAGCTAATGATATATGACTATGATATAATGTCACCAGTGGTCCAGAAACATCTCTACCTTCCTGAGATTCTGATTAGTCTTTGTTTGATGGTGACTCTCTCTTCTGTTGAAGGCGTCTCTGACCTGCAATAATAAACTGGACCAGAAAGGAAGACCTGCTCAGCCTGCTGTGAGGAGACATTCTGGAGGACAGCCAGGGCATTTATGATGGCCTATGAAAAACATTAATGTAAATATACTATAATACCACTACTGAACATTGGATTGTTACAGTATATGCATCTTGAAAAAGAGAGAGCCTATTATATATAGAATATTTTGAGATCATCTCAATTAAAATATGCCTAGTGCATTTTTTTTTCATCATATGTCCTACAATGATCCGAACCAATTCCATAAATTCATATTGGCCATGCAGAACATTACAGAAACTAACACGTGATAACCATGGACTGTGTGTGTCGTAGGCCTGCAGATTAGGCTAAATTGTTACAGACTTTTAAAACTGCCAAACGACTCATTCATGAGAACAATGCCAAAATGACAGGCTAATTTGTAGTACAACCAGGCAGTTGAATTATGAAAGGTATTTTATACTTAACTAATAAGGTAAAACAATGATTAAGCAAGTTTTCGTACTACTACAGTAAGTTCCAGGTAAACCTTAGACTCTGATTGTGCAGGAATACCCTACTCCCCCCTCCACACACACACACACACACACACACACAAACACACACACACACACACAGGTACATGCTTTCATATTAAAGGCGTCATTAAACAATGTTTGTGCTGTAACACTGCAAATTTGCCTAATGCAAACACCATAAAAAAAGACATGGTCACCTATTATCCTTTTTTCTTGATTAAAAAAAATATATATAAAAAATAAATAAAAAACAAAATAAAATTGTTGTGTTTATATTTCAAAGTCAAAAACAAATGCACCTTTTAGCTGAAATATTCTCTACACAAGAAATTGAACACAGTTGCTTCTGTATCTCCAAATTTAGGTTTGAGTTTCACATGAGCAGCGAATGGAAAACAAGCCCTTTAACAATTAACATAATTAGCACATACATTCAGTAAAGACACGCTCAGAAGCACCAACTGTTTGTCTATAAATAAGAATAAACCATATTTGTTTCCACATCTACAGTAACCCCGACCACAACAGGTTTCATGTTGACTCACAGCACATTTAAAAGATTAACCTTCATTCTTCTCACTGCATGAAACAAACAAACAAACACTTGCATAGTTGAGTTGAATAAATATCATAGCATAAAAATAAGACAAATAAATCACAAATCTTTGTAGCTTTTATTTTACATAAAATACATAAAAGGTGATTCTATATTAAATCTTTACTTATTTATTTTTTTATTTTTTTAGAAAGTTTTTTGATGATTTTTTTTAGAAGGCTCACTCCACTCTTTTATGAAATTGCATCATAATAATCAATCAGAACATCTTTATAAGAGAAAACTATATACCTAATGAAGGGTTTGACCTTCTGACTCATATAAAAACTGACTGATCGTCTCCTTTTTAAGCTTTCGCTTCTCTTATACGGCTAATGAATCTGAATCACACTCAGTCACAGCTAAACGATCTGTTCCTGTGAGCAGTGAGACAGTAAGTTTCATTCTGAGAGTTCACGAAAAACTATTTCAAGACTTTCAGATACACCCATCATCATCTGATCAATAGTAACTTAATCTCACTACTGTGTGATCAGATCCATTAGCTATAAAAGATTCATTTCTTTATGCAGATTCAGTAATTTTAAATGAACCCATAAGCTGCAAGCTCCTCACTTTTTTTTCTATATTCAAAGCTATGCGGTTTCCTTCCTAAACAGCTAAATGTCTGCATAATGAAATCAATACATGGCCAGTGGCACAGCTCTTTTGATCTGATGATTATTTACATGATTAGAAATGTCTTTCAAGATTAGGTTTGGTCACAACATAGAAACAGGAAATTCTGCCAATGACAACACAAAATAAAACAAAACAATATAATAAAAAAGTGCAAGTGACGTTTCCAGTTGTTTTGCTTGTCTTTCTGTCCTCCCGTCAAACTCATCTGGATCTGACATCATAAAGCAGTACAGCAACAGCAGCCACGCCCACCAGAGCAGAGAGAGCCAATCGGATCACAGCTTCTATAAAACCATAATGGTGGACGTAGTCTATGGATTGAGAGAAAAATCAAATCGTTTATTTTTTGATATTTAATCAGTACTAAACTCAGTTTTAACATGGTAATCGTATGGCTATTAGTTCTCTTTTGAGCGTTTCTTCCCGTTCCCACACTTTTTGTGTTTGGATGTTAGCTGCAAAGAAGGCGCTAAAATGAGTGAATCCCATAAATTGTAGTTTAGAACACAACTGCGGAAATCTATGATCTGTCAAAACCAAAACATTTGACACTAAGCTTGGTAACTTTTTATATACTTTTTTGTATCATAACCACCTGCTTTATGATGGCTGAGGCAGCTGGTAGGTATTACCATTTTTTATTCAGTTGGGTTCTGTAAATACCAGGGCAGTTGCCACTATTTTGGGAGTTAATTTGGTGGTTGAATTTGGTTGTCACTCAAGAATGCATGTACAGAACAGGATTAAAGTGCTCAAAAAAGGAATAACAATCGCATTTAAACGGGTCATATGATGTTGATAAAAATAACATTATTTTGTGTATTTAATCTAATGAAATGTGTTTATTCAGTTTAAGGTTACACATAATGTACATTATTGTTTCTCCTCTCTGCCCCACCTGTATGAAACGTGTCGATTTTTACAAAGCTCATCGTTCTGAAAAGCGAGGTGTGCTCTGATTAGCCAGCTATCCAGTGCATTATGATTGGCTATTTGCCTCAAGCTTGTGACGGAAATGTTACACCCCTTAACATCACCGGCGGCGCCGGTCTTGGGGGGTCTCAAGACCCTGCCAAAAAATGCCTTGACCCCCCATTTGACCCCCCAGCCTCTTCCTGATTAAAAATATATATATTCGGGATAAAGATCCAAAAATGTTTCTCTTCAAACTACGCAGAACAATAATAAATGATTATTTCGATATTTATTCATACACTGAACCGAGAACCGTTTCTGATTCGAGAACCGATGAGCTGATGATAACTGTGCATGCGTGATTCAGCGTGAAGCAGACTGACACAGAGCGCATCTGAACCGAACTGATTCTTTTGGTGATTGATTCTGAACTGATTCTGTGCTAATGTTATTAAGCGCGGGTAAACCAAAGGCTTGAATGAAGGGCAATCATCGCCAATGACGGCATTACATCGAGCGCAAAAGAACCGGTGAACCAATTTTTTTTTTTTCAGCTGGTTTATTTGATCGAATTGTCCGAAAGAACCGGTTCACTTGAGCACCTGCTCCTTTGCCCCTTTAGTGCCCTTTTGTCAAAGCAAAATTTCCTCAAATTTTTTTTGTAATAACATAAACATTTGTGAATGCCTGCCCACGCCCAATCATAATATTAGTACAATTTATTAATAATAATTTAGCCGTAAATAAAATGACCAACATGATGACCTGACTACGACCTCATCCAACCGGGAAGATTCCTCATGCTGCACGCGCATTTTTTAATTGCTAGAGGATATTTTCAACATCGTGGCAGCTGGTAAGTGGTTTTTCATTCTCAGCGAGGTGATTTTGATGTTTATTTACTTATTATTATTTTACAAGAACGATGATTATTTGAATAAACTTTTATTATATTACAGAACTTATTTATTTTTAACACGTAAAAATAATTATCACAACACTGGTAAGGCTTATTCAGATTTTCTCATTCTCTGAATTATCATTATAAAAATAAAAACAATTCAGGAATGAATTAAAATATAATTATATTTTAAATGTGATGCAAATAATTTTCTACAATAGGAACAGTGTTTACAACAGCAAGATCACTTTAGCCTGTAAACTCAAAAATATCTATCTGGAAATAAATGTAAAAATATCAATGTCAGTAAAAATGACATGAAAGTGCAGTGTGAAGGATATGAATAACAAATGTAGCCTGTCATTTGTTTACATTGCAAAGGTGTTTTTGTTGTTTAGTAGCAGTAATATGCAGTTATTAGCCATGTCTACTGTATTTTTTGTTGGTTTTCATGAGACCACCCTTGAAAAGACCAGGACCCCCCATTGCCCCCCCAATCAAAATTGTCTGGAGCCGCCACTGCTTAACATACTATGATTACGTAACCAGTGATGAGACAAAACCAATAAAACCCATTACAAACAAGGCATTTGTTGATTCCAGTGGGGACATAATTACGGATTATAATGACCAATACTGTCTTTTTACAGGTCACGTTAAATAACTGTCACGCTGTCTAGTCTCTGTTTCCCTGGGTGTCCACTAGTGGGCTCACTTCACCTTAGGCACTTCACCGTAGGCACTAGAATTCCTCTATTCTTGTCCTGTCATCACAGTAATTGCACTCCTGTTAATTGCACCAGGTGCAGTCACTTTATCGTCATTAGCCTCCCTATAAATACCAGTCTTTTCCTGTTGTTTGTATGGAGTCCTTACTCTTCGTGTATCCAGCATTCTCGTCTCCCGAGATTCTTCCTGGTCTGCTCGTCCTCCGAGACAGCTCGTTTTGCAAGTTCCCTTTCCTGTCCTTTTCCTTGGTTTGTTTATTTTGGACTGTCTTTTTGGTTTTGACCGTGGCTTGTGTTGACTACGATTTGGATTATCCCTTAATAAAGACATCTGCGATTGGATCTCTCTCTCTCTCTGTGTCTCTCTGGTACACGATCATCACAGAAGGACTCCATCTCTGAGATCCAGCGGTATGTCTGTTCATGTTTCCTCCCCAGCCACCGAGCGGGGATAGGAATGGTTTTGAGGGTACCCACCTGGTCGTGTTTTGTTGGACCAGGGGAGGTCGCTCAGGAGTGAGTGGTCGAGAGGAGGATTGTGAACGGAGAGGGGAGAGGAGGCGCAAGTCTGCCTAGCCTGCGCCGCTGCACATGATGACCGCCAGCCCAGTGCCGTTGCACAAAATGGCCGCCAGCCCAGCGCCGCTGCGCAGAATGGTCGCCAACCCAGCGCCATTGCACAGGATGGCCACCAACCCAGCACCATGAGGCAAGATGGAAGCCAGCCCAGCACCATGAGGCAAGATGGACGCCAGCCCAGCGCCACAGCACAAGATGGCCACCAGCCCAGAGCCACTGGGCAGAATGGCCGCCGGCCCAGCACCACTGCCCATAATGGCCGCAGGTCCAGCGCCACGAGGCAAGATGGACACCAGCACAGCGACACGAGGCAAGATGGACGCCAGCACAGCGCCACAGCACTAAGTGGTCACCAGCCCAGTGCCACGATGCAAGATGGCCGCCAGCTCAGCGCCAACTCCCAAGATGGCCGCTGAAACATTTTTGGATTATTTCTCCATGATGTCAAAAATCCTGGAGATTCCCAGGAGTGTTCACGTCACATCAGCTGATCCAGAGACTGTTCATGTCACATCTGCTGAGCCAGCACCACAGTACAAGATGGCCACCAACCCAGCGCCACTGCACAAGGTGGCCGCCAGCCCGCAGCCACTGCAGAGGATGGCATCTACAGTGGGCTTTCCTGAGTTGAGTCAGGTTCTCGTTGACCCTCCAGAGTTGAGTCAGGTTATGGTTGACTCTCCAGAGTCGAGTCATATTCCTGTTGACCCTCCAGAGTTAAGTCAGGTTCCCGTTGACCCTCCAGAGTTGAGTCAGGTTTCCGTTGACCCTCTAGAGTTGAGTCAGGTGCTCGTGGACCTTCCAGAGTCAGGGTCAGTCACCGTTGACCTTCCAGAGTCAGGGCTAGTTCCTGTTGACCTTCCAGAGTCGAGTCAGGTGCTCATGGACCCTCCAGAGTCAACGTTTGTCACCGTTGACCTTCCAGAGTCAGGGTTAGTCACCTTTGACCTTCCAGAGTCAGGGCTAGTCACCGTTGACCTTCCAGAGTAAGGACTAGTCACCATTGACCTTCCCGAGTCAGGGCTAGTCACCGTGGACCTTCCAGAGTCAAGGCTAGTCACCATTGACCTTCCAGAGTCAAGTCAAGTCACCGGTGATCTTCAAGGACAGAGTCAAGTCACCGGTGATCTTCAAGGACAGAGTCAAGTCACCGGTGATCTTCAAGGACAGAGTCAAGTCACCGGTGATCTTCAAGGACAGAGTCAAGTGACCAGTGATCTTCATGAACAAACTCAAGTCAACATTGATCTTCATGAACAAAGGCAAGTCACCATTGATCTTCATGAACAAATGCAAGTCACCAATGATTTTCATGAACAAATGCAAGTCACCAATAATCTTCATGAGCAGAGTCAATTCAGCATTGATCTTCTGGAACCCAGTAGAAACACCATGGGATTACCAGAGTCTCGTCATTTATCTGTTGAACTAACAGAACCATTCGATGTCTCTGCTGAAGTACTAGAGTCTCCCCTAGGCTCGGCTGATCTACCAGATTCTCTCCTCGCCTCTGCGGAACTTCCAGAGTCTCGTCACGTAATTGAACTCTCTGAGAACCCGACTTGTGTTTTTGTGTTTTTTTTTTTTGTTCTTCTGTCTCTGTTCCTCCTATGGACCTGGCCCTCCATCCCTCCCCCTGATCCTCCGCTGGTCCACTTCCCTCCTGGGTTTCTTGTCTGTTTCGTTCTTTCTGTTTCCCTCTAAGGACCTGGCCCTCCATCCCTCCCCCTGATCCTCCGCCGGTCCACCTCCCTCCTGGACTCCTTGTTTTGTGTTGTACTTCTCTTGTCTCTGTTTCCCCATTTTACCTGGTTGTTTTGTCTTTGTTTCCCCATTTTACCTGGTCGTCTTGTCTCTGTTTCACCATTTTACCTGGTCGTCTGCAAATCTTCCCACACAGTGACGTAGACATGTGTTTAAACTAGTCGGTTTAGGAGGGCGTGGTTGACTTTTAACTTTCATAAAGATTATCTCTTCGGGTTTGAAACTTTAGTCTTTGCAACTTTAAAGATCTTATCTATTCGCTAACAGCTCATAACACTCCAAAGAGAAAGGCAAATTTGAAATTGCATCATATGACCCCTTTGAAGGGATAGTTAATCCTTGAATTAAATCTCTTATCTCACCATCTGAATGTAGTATCTGACAGAGTTGAGTGATGTCCAGATGTTGAGTCTGGTTGCTGATGGGATTGTTGAGCACACAGTTGTAGCTGTTTTTATCTTGATATTCCACCTCCAGATGTAAAGAGATGCTGCTGCTGAGATCAGACACACTGATGCTGGACAATAAACTGTTTTCTTTGTACCAGGAGAGATTCACACGACTCACATTCAACGCTGAACACAGCAGCTCACATCTGGAGACTGATGATGGAGGATTTTGTGGACAGTATTTGGTGATCACAGGAATAGGGAGATGAGCTGAAGAACACAAAAAAAACAGTAAGAGCTTCTTTGTTGGCCAGTGGTTTATTACCACAGTTTATAGAAATAAAAATCAGTTAAGTTGCAAATGCAAATACGTTTTACTTTTGAGAAACAGTATGAAGTGGCAATTTGAGAAATAAAGTTGCAAATGAACATAGAACATACAGAAGGTGCCAAGGTGCCAAAAAAGTATTTTTCTTGGAGAAACAGGATACAGTATTGGGTAGTTCCTATATTTCAATCCCTATTTGTCTGAAAACAGAAGTGATGACTTTTGCATCCTCAACTTCCTCATCGAAAGGATTTTATTTCTCTTACCTGATGGATATAAATCTACTAAACGCCTTTAACTTGAAGTGTTCATTCTGGGCTGAGAATTAAAATATAGCAAAGAGCCTGACCAACATGAAAAGCAACCAACCACAGATGGTTTTGATTTTAAATGACATTTGGGAATGTAGATTATACCACAGTAACAAACCAAGTGAAAACACTGTCACGGACCACAAGGACGAAAAAATGTTCAAAGTAACTCACCACATTTTTTAATAAAATATCACATCATAATTAAAAAAACAAGTGATAATCTTGTAATTAAGTCATTTTAATCTTATTCAAAACAGCTTTACAGAAAATCATGTCTTAATGCCAAATCCTTGGTTTCATAGGCTTAAGTGGTGGCCCAACTTACCCCCATATATCCTCATGTCCTAAATTAATATTATGTTATTATATGTATTCATGGTAATTTTATAATATTATATTTAAAATAAGAATAATGAAAAGAGACAGGTATATGCATAATAATAATACTGTGCTTACCATAGACTTTAACAATGAAATCCTTGCACGAGACCTTATTTTCAGTGACTATTTCTACTTTATAAAGTCCAGTGAGTTCTGTGCTGACGTTTGTGATGGTCAGAGATCCAGTCTGAGGGTCCAGCTCGAGTCTGTCTCTGAATCTCCCGTCAGCACCATTGTGAAACGTCTCATTGTGGACTCTGTTGATTTTAGCGATGTGAGTGTCTTGAGGTCCAAACGTCCACAATAGCACATTATCTCTCTGCAGTTCAGTAACATCTGTGAGTAGAGTGACAGAATCTCCCTCCATCGCTGATATGGTCTGGGTTTGAGCGATCTCAACACCAAACGAACCTGTGAGCAAAGATTGGAACACTTTCACAGTCACAACTGATGCTGTTTTACTAAAACTGTAGCTAAAAAAACATTTAGAACTTACCAGTTAGATAAAATGAAGACAGAATGGAAAAATATATTGTTTGAAGCATTTTGTTCAAGAGCTCACAGACTGCTCAAATAACCCTCCACAAGTCTAAAAGAGCAAACACTTATTTGAACCGAACTCTAAACCTGTTTCTAGATGACAGAGGTGCAGTTCCTTGTTTAGTGGTGAAGTCGTGTAGAGCAACTGTACCGCCTGTATTTGTGTCTAATTATGAGTATTAACCATCTTGCCATTGTTACTGCTCATAAAAACAAAAGCCCTTATTGTTTTCAAACATACTTAGTTTTTAAATGTGTTTACATACATCTAATGTCAAAAGCAGAAATTCTGGATTTAAAATGTCTACATTTCAAACGAACATTTTAAATGAACAAATAGTCCCATAACAACATTTCGATCAAAACCTGTGTAGAGCTGGTACTAGTCTAAAAGAATATACGTTTATTATATAGGCTATAAGTCAGGTCATGTGTGAAAAGTTATATTTAAAGGATTAGTTCACCCAAAAAATTTAATTAGTCCATAAATTTCTCACCCTCAATTCATCCTAGAGGTACAGTATACTATATGGCTTTCTTCTTTCAGACGAATCCGTCGGAGTTACATTAAAAATTGTCTTTGATCTTTCAAGCTGTTTAATGGCACTCAGCGGGTGTTGCAGTGCTCCAGTCCAAAAGAAGTTGAATAAAAACTTCTCCTGTGCTTCCATGTTCGTCACTTCTGAGCGGGGCGTGCGCAACACTGTCCTTATACGTAATTAACAGTTAGCGCAAGCTAGATTAAATTGATTATTACATTTTAAATATGGTTATATTTCTAACAAAAACACATTGATTCGCTAAAGGTGGCCTTTGTTCAGCCCCGGGAGCCGTGTGAGACACTTCTTTTATTGATGAGTGCTTTTTATTCAACTTCTTTTGGACTGACGCACTGCAACTCCCACAGAGTGCCATTAAACAGCTTGAAAGATCAAAGACAAGTTTTAATATAACTCCGACTGCATTCATCTGAAAAAGAAAGTCATATACACCTAGGATAACTTGAGGGTGAGTAATTTATGGGGTAAACTAACCATTTAAGTCCTATTGTGGCCTGATGGTTAGAGAGACAGACTTTTAACCAGAAGGTCGCAGGATCGAGTCTTGGGGATTGTAGGTGAGGGGAGTGAATGTACCACGTGTAATACCACGACTATGGTGAGATCCAAGGGCAAGGCACTGAACCTTCAACTGCTCTCCAGGCTCTGATGCAAATGGTGCCCACTGCTACGGGTGTGTGAGTGTGTATGTGTTTACTTCTCACTGCTGTGTGTGTGTGTGTGTGTGTGTGTGTGTGTACTTGGGTGGGTTAAATGCAGAGCACCAATTCCGAGCATGGGTTACCATACTTGGCAAATGTGACAACTTTCACTTTCACTTCATTTTACACGTATTTGTTTTGTTCATTATACATAAACTGACCATACAAGAACAGGCTATATATGTTTATATTTTCAAATATATTATTATATGTTTAAAATGATACGTAAGCTTACAGTAAAACTTGAATCTCTGTCTCTAAGTCTTTTCTTGAGTCTGGAAAACATGAGTTCAATGGCAAATGGACACTGATCTGTGGTCAGTTTTCTCTTTTCATTATAATATCCTATGCCCCCTCATGAGTACAATGACAGAAACTATAATAAAGAAAAGAGTTAATACTGTTTGGATACCACTAGCAATTCATTCAGCTCATATTTTAGGTTTTCATATTTTAACATTTTATGTTATCCATGAGTTTACTTTACTACATAAAGTTTGTTGATATTTGAACTTTATACATAGTATATGAAAACATAGCTGTGCTGTTATTTATTACTGTGTGATTTGTATTTGAGAAGTGAAAAGTTAACCATAAAATGAAAAATGCACAACACAGAACAAGTGGCAGGTCTTTTAGACTTACACTGCAAGTGCAATTTGTACAGACCTATTTTAACATATCAGATTTTCTTTTTTTTTTTTGGTCCAGTCCATTCAGAACCGTGTCAAACATCGCAATTTCAGGTTATCAATTTCATATCAACCACATTTCAGTTATCTTACCATTCAGTGTCTAATATCTGATTTCACTGATTTCCAGCTGAGTTTGGACTCTTCTTGTGTTTAATTTTGAAACTGAATGTACTTTTAGGTTTCAAATGTTTATGGTGAGAGTTTTTGATTACACAAATAATTTCAAAATGATTCAAAAGCAGCCCAAGATTAGATATAAAGTTTATTGTATGTATTTTTGGCCGGCGTAGATGTTAAAGCTTGGTAAATGAAGGATGTTCGTCTTTCATCCTCTCAGGTTTTCCTCCTCATCCAATGATCTGATGTGAACAAAACGGCACAAGAAAAACAGAGTATTATAAAATAGTCATGATCTTTACAGTCTGTTAGCTCCTAATGTAAAGTTTATTATAATGACAGTGTGATCTTATGAATTGCACTTACGCCGTTCATCCAGCTGATGTATGCAGACACACGAGTGAAGACTGTGGGCTTCTTGTAGGCGTTACAACCCGATGAAGACACAAAGCTGGTCACACCGTGAACAACGTACTGACCACTGACCTGACAGTTCAGAGGACCGCCAGAGTCACCCTAAAAACAACACAGCAGGAGTCAAAATGAGACATTTCATCCACAGAACCAAACGACTTCTCATAGTTTATGATCTGTTCGAGAGTCGTTCTTTTTCACCTGGCATCCAGAGTCGCTTCCGCCTCCAGCGCAAACCATAGTGTTCTTCACGGTGCTTCCCCACCAGTCGCTGCGAGAGCAGGTACTGTAGTCGACCACGGGCAGAGAGGCCTGTTTCAGCTGAGCCGAGAGAGACCCACCGGCTGGAGAAATGACAGAAAGATGAGTCAGAACTGATTTCAGGCAACACCGTGGCTGATTTGTTGTGCTTGAGGCTAAACTGACTCTGTGTGCGGCCCCAGCCGGTGATGTAACAGGGGTTGTTATTGGGCAGAACCTGTCCCGAGGGAGGCAGACTGCCCAGCTGCACGTATGAGTTCAGAGAGGCGTCGGAGGACAGACGCAGAAGGGCGATATCATATCTGAAATGCATTGAATGGACACAGTTCACACATTTACTGTGCTAGGGGGCGCTATAACTTCAGAAAAACTTGAGATGATCATGCAAGTTGTGTTGGTGTTGTAATTGTACATTTATGTTGCATTAATATTAAGTATAAAAGTTGAAAGTGATGTTGATATTACGTATTAGATTGATATAGTCGTATATAGTGTTTCATTCAGTTCTATTGCATGATTGTTGTTATATGATATGTTGAAAGTACTGTTTTTTAATGTGTGAGGAACACAAATATTTTTTGCTCAAATATATATATATATATATATATATATATAGTATTGTATATAGTAAATATATTTACTATCAATCTATATTTTGTACATTTTGTTTTGTAAATTTTTTTGAAAATATATTTTATAAATATAAAGAATTTTATATTTTTAAAGCATTTAAAAAGATATTTTGCCCTATGTATTTAAATCAAAATACATAGGCCACACATTTTACAATGTTTCGAAAATAAATAAATGAATAATTAATAAAAGACACATCATTACTGGTTTCAAGTTAGTGACATAACTATACATGTTAAACAAAGTAACACTGTTTGTGTGCACTTTATAACACGGCATGGTAAAGTTTTTTAATTGTTTTGCACAAATAAATACAAATTCCTGAAACTTCCATAAAAAATAAAAAATAAATCATTTGAAAACATCGTATCATTTGAGAAATGATCTTTATAGTCAGAAAATTTTACAAATATTTGTTAAATACAGTTTTATTTATCATATGTAATCATAGTCATTGTTTATTTTGAATGTGTTTGTAAATTTGTAATTTTGTTATAATCCTATTTCGATCTGCTATTTATATTTCATTGTGTGGTTTTTGGTGAATTGTACACTGTGGCGAGTGGGGCGGGGCCGAGAGGCGTGGGAACGAGGAGTGAGGCCAGGTGTAGTGATTGGAGATGAGCTACACCTGAGCCCCACCGTCGGTATCGAGTCCCACGTAGGAGATGGAAGGATATAAAACTGAAGCGACTATAGTGAAGGACGAGAGAGGACCAGGCCTGGGACATTAGTTTATGTGTTTACTTTTTATTTGTGCGCCGTTTTGTATTTATTTATGAATTATTAAAGTGATTTTTGATTGTGCGCCGGTTCCCGCCTCCTTCTTCCCGACGACTATGGAGTTCATAAACTAATGTCCCAGGCCTGGTCCTCTCTCGTCCTTCACGGTCGTCACTCCAGTTTTATATCCTTCCATCTCCTACGTGGGACTCGATACCGACGGTGGGGCTCAGGTGTAGCTCATCTCCAATCACTACACCTGGCCTCACTCCTCGTTCCCACGCCTCTCGGCCCCGCCCCACTCGCCACATACACCTATTAATAAACTAGGGTAAGTTTGATCCTCAAACATTGTTATTATTAATAATGATATTAATAAACCACGACAATTAAAACAAAACAAACAAAAACAAACAAAAAAATATATTGTCACAAATATATAATCTCAAGTGAGATTTCAATGATGCTTTGAACACTGAACTGAAATGTCCTCAGTTTTCACCTCAGAAATCTGGTCACCTTATGGATTACTAGTTGCTTGACAGTTATTAAAAAACATCTTAGGTTCGTTTTAATTTTCTTTTTTTCAGCAGGATATAAATACAGTTTAGTATGTTGAGTTAAAGTCGATTTGTTGAGGCAGTGGGATACTGTACTGTGTTATTGTCAATATAGTACTGTTGTTATGTATCAATACAGTCTAGTTAGTTTTGCTTGTAATTGATTATATACAGAAGTCATATATATTGTGTATAATTGTCGCCACAGCTGTGACTGCTGTGTTTACATTTACATTTATTCATTTAGCAGACGCTTTTATCCAAAGTGACTTACAAATGAGAACAGTGGAAGCAATCAAAAACAACAAAAAGAGCAATAATATATAAGTGCTATAACAAGTCTCAGTTAGGTTAACACAGTACACGTAGCATGGGCTTTTAAATAATATAATAAATAAAAAGAAAACAGATAGAACAAGCTAGTGTTAGAGGTCTATATATACACACACACACACACACAATTGCATAATAAATGAAAATAAAATAGAAAACAAAAAGATTAGAAAGGTAGTTAATTTTTTTTTAAAGAATAGAATTAGAATAGTGAGTGCTAAAGTTAGAGGGTCAAATAAAGATGTTTACTCACCCAGAAGCCACACTGTTGCTGTTCCAGTTGGGGTGGATGTAGACGGCGCTGACGCTCATGTACTGCTCGCGACCCTCGTGGTTGTAGATGTCGTGGTCGCCCAGAACCACACGCCAAGTTCTCGAGCTGCACAGGAAACAAGCGTACACTACACTTCTGGACTTATTACATTCTGTTCGAACTTGAGAAAATCCTTGTTTTTCTTAACTATCTAGCTACAGATAACCCTGGATTCATTACGTGTCGACGCAGTGGGCGGCAGTCATCACCCATCTAGTCCTGATCAGAGTCCCACCACAGGTGTGATAGTAGCTGCCACCCGACAGGTACTGGAGAGAGATCTGAGAGACAGACAATGACTTTGTTACAATAAGAAGATTTGTAGGGGGAAACAGTAGAAACGGCCTCATTTCAATAAGATTGGCCTCGTGAACTAGCAAAGAAATAACCCTAAAAGCTGACTGGATTAGTTAGTGTGACAGCAACTAAGCTTCTACCATATTAAGAAAAATAGCTTGACCACTCGAAACTTGTCCATTTAGTCGTGGAAAATCACCAAGACCTTATTCTTAAAATGTTTTACCTGCCAGGGCCAAGAGTTGGGTTTTGCCACCGTTCCACCAACGACCCTCTCCTCAGGGACCTGATCCTCCAGATATCCGGGCTCAGCCAGCGCTGGACACCAAAAACACACTTAGACATGCTAAGATTGCAGTATTATTGGAGTTTGAGTCCAAGTAGACTCGATTTTAAAGTTCTGAGTACTGCATGCATTTGTTAACTTTGTTAAAATCTAAGCTAAATACAAATGATTCTCTCAAGAGAAGCAGACAAAGGTCTCACCCAAGGCGGCCAGCACGCTCAACAACAGGATCCTCAGCATGTTTGCAGTCTGTCAGGACTTTCTGCTCTCTGAACACTTCACTCATCCATATATATATATATATATCCCCACAGTTCACAAAACAGGTGTTTTTCTCATGGCGGACGCCCACAGGTGTGTGAATCCCACAGATTTCACCACTGCCAAGGCCAGTGTGTCAGCTGCAGAATCAGCGTGTTTATCTAGCTTGACACAAATGCTTGACTTGAATTATCTTGAAGTTCATTTAGTTCAGCACCTCTCTTATGCTCCTGATATAAAGTTAGTGTACAGTTTAATTTAACCCATATACATTTTTACACGTTTTTTACGTTTAACAAATGTTTTTGTCATTTTTCATATTTTATTTGTTAATCTATTATCATATTATATAATTTATTTGTGAATATATTATTATATATTATATTATATATAGATAATTAAATTTATTTGACTATATTTACGTAAGTTTTACTTATTATTATTATTAATTAAAATTAAATTAATTAAATGTACATACATTTGTGAATTAATTTATTTAACATTTTTTATGTAGCTTTAGATGCAGCACTATATATATATATATATATATATATATATATATATATATATATATATCACCCATAAATACACAACTAGTGTCAATTTATGCTGACGGATCTGTTTCTTTGTGAAAGGTATGGGAGTGTTTGCAGGTTCACTGCTGATATTGATAAGGAAACAGGGGCTCAGCATGATAAGACGTATATTTGCCATTTCCAGGAGCCACATATATCACCTGTAGGATGGGGCATTTATTATTTATATCCTCCTAAACTGTAATATTTAATGTAGAGCACAGACATCTTTCAACTCAGGTGACTAAAGAGACCTCATTTGTTACTGCTAAAAAGACAATTACTATACTGTGACAACACAGCTACTGTACTTTACAGTATTAGTGTAAAAAGAATGAATCCTGCTGTCAGAGTAACTTCAACTGCTCGAATGGGTTTCCAGGGCAGTTTTTCTGTTGAACAATAGAGGGAGGCAGTGCACAGCTTACTGAAACCTGCACATGGAAATTATTAAATGTTTATAAATATATTATTTTCTGGAAACTTCCAACGTTGTGGCTCGGAGACTTATTTTACCTTCTATTCCTTTTCGTTGTTGAAGCAAACATCATATAGGTGATACTGTGTTTTGAGGATTCGCTGACCTCAATGTGATGATGTGACCTTTCACCATGACTGAAAATATTTATTCTTCTCACTTCTTTTCAAAGGTCACATGCTGGTCACTGAGGTGCCTTCGAGGAAATCACGTCCCATTTAAATCTGGGGGAAACCTGTTTAGGTCTGACTGAGTTGTTTGTCTTATATTTTTTTAACATATTTTTCTCTGACTGTATTTTTGTAGATTTCTCAAGATGAATGTTAATAGATTATGCAGAATTGCATATTGTATTATATGAAATGTCTCTATTATTAAAATAAAAGTGTATAAAATATTATTTAATAATGAAATATTTAATATTATATATTTGACTAATTTATATAACATATATACATATATACATTTTTATGTAGACAAATAGATAGGCTATATTATGTTATTGTATAATATTTAAATGTGAATAAATGTGACTATTTCAATGTGAATTCCATATTTCTTAAAAGCAGTAAGTGAATAATGAACAGAAGAGGGCCCAAAACGGAACCTTGGGGAACACAAGTGGTAACTTGAGATGGCTTTGATCGAAAATGTTCAGGTTGTAAAAACTGAGTACTAAGTGGATGTTATGAGAGGTTTTATCAATGTCTGGACTCAGATTGAGTCAACAGACCAGAACCAGGTCGTTAGTGATGATGATTTATAGTTTAAAATAAAAAACACCATTTCAGCTTAATAACGGAGAAAAGAAGGATGACATGTCAACAAATAAAACCTGATTCAGGCCTTCTATACCAATATAAATTTTGAGTTTGAACATTGTAAAAAAATATTTAATTTAAAGATTACGAATAGCAGGGCACTTACCAGACTAACTAAACACATGAGAATCTTTCATTGTCTCTTGCATGAACGTCTAACTCTTTGACATTGGCCTTGACTTTGGTTTTAGCTTCATTTAGTTCATTCCCAGCTCACTCTTCAGTCCTGAGCTCGTAAAAACTTCTTTCACACCACTTCACGATGCAAACAGCCACTGTCCAAAACTCGCGATGGCTCGCACAAAAGATCTGAGCACAATAGGAAGGCCAAATCGCCTTTTATACTGTCACTAATTAAAGCAGAAGTCATTAAAGTGCTGCGTTTGGATAATTCTCTTATCAGAGTCAATTAGAAAGATAGCCGTCCTGACTCGTAATTGAGCCAGCGATGATTTCGACATTTGGGCTTTAGGGATGAGACCAAGAGTGGCCCGCTCTAGCACTTCACACAGGCTTCAGTCCCGTCATCTGTGGCTCTCACAGCACCTCTGAGAATCATGCGTGAATCAAACGTGCAGATCAGACGGGGAGGTTGTTTTAATTAAAGATGTTTTTTCATGATAGGATGTCATCACTTAATGAAGGGAGGATTTGAGCTCCGCAAATGAGTTTGTGAGGTTTGAAAGTTAATGACTTGCTGATGAGATTCAAGGGGGGCCTTCAGAATGTTTTCCGAGAGTTTTCCATGTATGGAGAATGAAAAAAGTGCAGATTTAGTGAGAACTTGGTCACATCAGACTTTTAAACATTAAGATGACCCCAAAATGTAGGAGTAAAGGATCTAAACGGTCCACAGACCCAGTACTTTGATACTTTTTATGTACACTATGTAAACACAGATTTTCAGGATGTGGTTGAATATTTGAGATCTGAAAATGTATTTCATAATATTTTTGGTTCATCTGATACTTTTAAAAGCTAAAACAGTGGGGAAAGTCCCTTGTTAGAGAGCAGATGACTTGATTTGCTGTAGATGTTCCAGAATTTTAGATGAGAGAAATGGTAAATACCAGATGGAATGTCTCTTTGCAAACAGCCTAAAACCAGCAGTAAAAATGTGTTTGAACTTTAAAATTCTTTGTAGAGTTTATATAAAGATTATGCCAACACATTTTTCTTCTAATCATTTTAATTTATAAAATTAAATCCATAATTTATTTTAAATAATGTATAACTATATATATTATAATATAGTTTTATTTACATATATTTTTATATTAATATTTTTCATATTTATATGTGATATAGTGTTTCATATATACATTAAATAATAATTTTCAAATATATATGAAACTATATATACAGTATATATATAATTAATTTAATATAACTAAATGTATTATTTATTATTAAATATTACATTTATATTTAAATATTTATGAAAATGTTTTGATGAGACACTATACTGTAGAATGACACTCACACATTATAATGATTTTATGACATTCTCTCTTTCTACTTGAGTTAAATGCAGTCCAGGCCACAGAAGAAAGTCTCTCTCTCTCTCTCACTCTCTCTCTCCTTCTCTCTCTTTCGCTCTCCCTCTCTCTCTCTCTCTCTCTCTCCCCCTCTCTCTCTCTCTCTCTCCTCCCTCTCTCTCTCTCTCTCTCTCTCTCTCTCACTGCAGGTCTCTCTTCCGCTGTGTCCTGTCATCATGAGAGTGTCAGCAGAGGCTGCTGTGTCCCAGCACATCATCCAGCGCTCCATCAGATAACGGGAAACTGGACGCCACATCAGGAGATTGTTTCCTTTGCTGGTAGCGCCTCGCAGTCTGGCGAGCTGCAAAGAACGTGGCCGATCCCTTGGGGTTCGAGTACATGCTCTGAACGTCCATCACACACACTGGCCGTGAGCCCCTCGGACAGATGTCCCCTGCACGCTTTGATGCAGGGTCATGGCGTCACGGGCAGGTGAAAGCTTTCAGAGCTCGCGAGCACCGTGCGTCATGTCAAACACCGCATGTTCTCTCAGAGACACTTCACATTCACAGAGGTCAAACACGCGTCATGCTGCTTTATTCACATACATTTGATAGTCCGCCTCAGAATATATGGATATACAGTATATGTTGTTATGGCATACTGTTTTACAAAATATCAGGATACAAGAAGTTTAGAGTTCAAATCATGTAAACCAAGAAGGTCACACATTTGGAAATTAAACAAATTATTTAAAAATATACAATATTTAAAACTTTTTGAATGTATATAGTCAGGGACATCAGACTGCAAGGATATGTGCATCATAATCATAATTCTGCCATTACTCTGTAATACCACGTTTATTATTTTAATGAATAGTGATTTTTGTTTATCGTACATCTTAATATATCTGACTTTGCAGTATTATTACAGTATTGAGATGATATTATATTTCTTATTAATGTTTTGAATCAGTTTTATTTGTAAATTTTTTTATGTAATTTGGTCATTTTAATTTAGTGTGTTTTTGTCGTTTTTAGTGGTTTTAATTTGATATGTCTACATAGTTATTCATTTTTATTTTCCGTTTTAGATTTGCTACTTTGGTTCATGAAGTTAACTAAACTAAAATAAGAAATGCTGCCTTGGCAACTAGCTGAAATAAGAAAGATGTTCATATTTAATTGTATTTCAGTTAACGTTTATTTTATTTTAATTGAAGTTTTGGTTAACTGTAATAATCCTGGTGTATTGATACACCCTAGTTTGTAAGCATTTATTTTAAATTTAAGGTGATTTGAACAAACCCAAACACACTATTACACCTGGGCCAGTGTGTAACCAGTTAGAAAACGCAAGCAATCACATAGTAACACACTAAAAATACATTCAGAACAGCTTAGCAACTGCATAGAGATGTCCTAGCAACCACTTATTATCTTAGTGAAGGTTTGTAAATATAAACACCTGGTTAAACATACACATATTCAAGATTTCAACTGGGATGAATTCATTCATTGCTCAAGGGCACCTCAGTCATGGCCTGAGACTCAAACCCACAACCTTAGGCTTATTAGCAGTCAAACTCTCTAACCATTAAGCCAGTGTGTGTGTGTGTGTGTGTGTGTGTGTGTGTGTGTGTGTGTGTGTGTAATATCAATGTCTTAATGCATCCTGACGCTGGTGAAAATGATCCACGGGCCAATTTGCAACCTTTAACTGCAATTAAACCACAACAGAAGCGATCGATAAGAGCCTGCTAACTATATCAGCCTGTGTGCGCGCGCACACCTTGAGCTTTGTCGTCATCACGATCTCCTCTTAAACACCTCCAAACTGTCTTTCTCTTTATTATCACCTGTCATTCTCATTCTGTGACTTTCCTCTTTGAGACGGGGAAGAATAAGAGCTTTCTCTTTCTGCCTTTTCCTCCGGGACGTGACAGATGATCCAGAGGAGGCCGGAGTGGCTGATTGATCGGGAGAAGTCTTGTGCATTCATTTCTGTCGCGGCCTCCTCTAAACCTCTCTCTCTCTCTCTCTCTCTCTCTCCAGTGCGGGGCTAAAAGGTAATTAAGAGCATTTCTCCACATGGATCTATCAGTGTCAGAATGTGTCAGCAGCCGTGGAGGACCGCGGCCTGATTTGTTGTCCCCCTCTCAACGGTACAGGCGATATTTTACATCATCATTTATGCAGGATTGCTGATGTCACCACGACCTGCTTCTTTGGAGAAATCAACGTAATAAGAAATCAACAAAAATATAGTCAGTTGTTGTCATGCAGTAAATGTATAGAATTATAAAATGAGTGTGGAGAAAACAGCCCAAAAATATTGATGACATCATCCTGCACTCAAAATTTTCCTCCAATAAAATGCTCTCTTGACATCACATTCTTTGTTGATGTGTCTTTATTGGTCGCTTTATTCATTTGTTCAGTTTTTGTGAAGTATGTGGTCTTGACTTTTGATTGGCCTATGTCCCGCTCCAACTTCCTGTTTCAAGGGGAAGTAGGCTATGTCAGCACTGAGATGAAAACTGCTCTTCATTTCATTCAGTCATTTGTAATTTTTTCTTTCTGACAGGTAGGTCTTATCCTCTTGTTCTTCTGACCCAAACCTGTCAAACAGTAAATTAATGGCTTACTGACAGTGAGGTAGAAATTAGGTAATTATTCAGTCCTGGTTGACACCCATGACATGTCAAATTGAATAAGTTGTCGAACTGGCAGATAAGGATAATAAATCATTTTAAACTCTAATTATTTTCCTTTGTTTACAATTTTAAACCACACAAAAAGTGTTTGCATTCAAAGTTAATTACTGTTTAGTTATTTGCACATTTTCTGTGTCGATCATTCTGAGGTGTTTTTGATTTTCTACATTATTAGCATCCTTTTTATTGTCTCGATATATATAATTAGAGAAATATAGCAGAACAGCAGCATTTAAAAAAACACAAAAACACGTCCCCTAATTGCTGTTTTTGTCAGCATATCGTCTTTAATGTCCCATTTTCGTCCCATTTCTGCTCCGAGTTCAGACTGCTGAATAATTTAGCGCTGAATGAGGAGCGTCGCTATCTTATGAGGCACGAATATAAATTCCCGCGCATGCTGTGTTAATTAAGAAAACCAATTAATACAGGCAGCTTAAATTCTTTAATAGAGGACGTGTTTTTTTCTCACCCGTCCGGTCAGAGATGAGAAAGGCTTGTGTATTCCGCTCCATAATCTTGACATTCAGGGAACCTTTGTTCTCCGAATCCATTGTGAATTATGTCAATCAAAGTTAAACGGTGGCATTTTGGGCTGGAGCGTTTCGACCGCGCGCTCTCCAGGTATCAGCACTCTCCCGCGCATTTTACTGAAGGTGAAGTAACTTAACCCACCGCGTTCACGTTCGTGTTCACAGCCGAGCTGCCTGGAGCTGAGCTAAACCCATGGATGATTTCAGAGGCTGTTATTATTTAGAGTATTGAACACTTCTAGTAAAGGTGAAGTCGGACAGAATGAGGCCTGTGCCGTATTGATTGAAGCTTTGAGCGGTGAAATAGCGCAAATCAGGGAAGAATCCCGTTCACTAGATTTTGTAGGCCTACTATCATCACATTTCACAGACATTTAAGAAAAGATAACATCCTGAATACACACACTGTAAAAAATTTCACGTAAAATCAACAGTAACTTACTGGCAACAAATAGCCAGCAAGCTTCAGTATTTTATTCCACAGTAATATTACTGTAAACCTGACTACAGTAGTTCACAACATACTGTATAATAACTTACAGTATATTTATACTGTAAAATTAATTACAGTTCATGTTTTTGCACTGTATTTTAAAATACTTTAAAGTTACTATGCAGTATAATTGATTACGGTAGTTTTTATATTCACATATACTCATCTATACACAACATATAACTAACTACAACCTGTTACATGCTTAAAAAAGAATGAAATATAAAGGCTTGTATGCAAAAAAAAATTCACACAGTTATATTACTGATTATTAAATATCACGTAAATTATGACAACACTCAGAAGTCCATTTAAAAACTTTTATTACAATTTAATTCATTAAATGGTAAAAACACTCTCCAGACTTGACAGGGCCAATGCAGATCCCAGGTTTTTGCTGCCTATAGAGAACAAAACACAAAAATTAAGTTGCACTACAGCTTGACCGAAATCAATGTGATAAACAGACTTGAAAATGACTTACCTCTTTATTAACTCATCAGCACGCTGCAATGTCGAACAACATACACACTGAAAGAAATGAAAAACATATTCAACACTGCATAGACCTACACAGAGATATTAGTTTCACAATGCATCCCCAGATGTGGAAGTGAAAGAACATCCCATAACCTGGCATGTCATATTAACACCACTGTGTGATTTGTCAGCACTTGGTGTAATCACTGCATGGTTACGATACATATGTGTACGAAGGCCAACGGCAGTTTTGAAGTTACATGGACACTGGAAAAATCCACAAGAGAATCTACAGTTTGCAAGATTCCTGTGTTCCTTAGCAAGTCTGACAAATTCTGGAATAGACTTTACAGAGTACTGACACACTTTGCAAGATAAAGGCATTTCTAATCTTATTTCCAAACAATTTTAACTTTAGATGCAGTACTTACCCATCCACATCTGGTGACTTCACCAATGATTTTTACCTGTAAGACAAAGAGAAACATGGATCAGTTAAAACATAAAAAGGTTACAAAACAATTCCAATATATAGAATCAAATTAAATAATTTGAAAAGAAAACAAATTTCAAAGACCAGAAATGACAAGCTATCAACTTAAATGCAACTTAAAAATAGCACAAAAAAAACTTAACATATAATTAAGTAAATCAAATAATTGAATACTAGTATTAATTATTCAACCTGTGCATTTCATTTATTACTTGTAAAAAAATGGCTAATCTATTAAATTATTATTATTTATTTATGTACCTATTACAATTAATTTGAGATCTCTTGGTGTCCTAACAGAGACCCGATTTCGAGGGAGAACCTGATTTGTCACAAATAAGAAATGAGAAGCACCCAAAGTGACAAGAATACGGGGATTATAATAGCCATTATCGTGAATATCACACAATATCAAATATACAACTAAATTATCCGCAGTGCGTTGGCAGTGGCTGTATTCAGATATTAATGCACTTGAAGAAGTTAATGAAAACGAGTGAGCAAAATCATGGGAACGTCTGGTCTGAAGAAGGACTATACCGAGACGAGGGAATTAAACCGGCCCGACTTTCACTGCCTGTGTGTTCACTTTAAATGAATACATCGGTTGTACTCACGAAATAAATGTATAATATGACTGAAAACACTGTGATTATCCCTTCAAGTCGTGCATAACATTAGTGTAATAGGTCGATTTCGAACATAGCTTCAGGTTTAGGCGCGTAAGGCCTCGATCGCGACAGGACACACGCACACGGTGTAAGTGACACACAAATGTTCAGAAAGAATAACATTTCGATTACTTTGTTCTAAACTTGAAATTATTAACTAACATTAACAGCAAACCTTGTGATAATTAATATTTGGTTAACGTTAGAATGTTTGTGTTACAGACTACTATCAAACTCACCACCCATTATTTAGTGGTAACGTTAAAACGAATATCTTCCCTTTGGGGTGAAACTTTTTGAAATACACATCTTTAAGATATTGAATAAAATTGTATATCTCACCTGACTGGTTCTCGTTGGTCTTGTTCATCCTCAAAGGCTCAGAAAATGAATTGGAAAATGAGTGCAGGCTGACGGTTTAGATGATTGGTTGCCAGGTATATCGCGTACGATTCCGCTCTTTATGTAATTAGTGTGTTTAATAGAAAGCAAAATAATAATATTAAAAATATATCATGGGAATTGATTTTATCTATTTACCTAGCCTATACTTTTGACATCTACATCTCTACAACTACCTCCCACCCACAAAATTGTTGGCTATAACCTATGAGATTAGGTGGGTTTTGTGTCAAAATCTGGCAACCATAAAGATACGCAATTAAAAAACACCCACATAAATCATTCAACTTTTTTTAACTATATGCCAAATGCCTTAATATATGGGTTACCATATGAAACGATGTATTATAAAATTCCTTATAAATAAATATATAATTAATAAATAAAATTCCTTGTAAGTTGGATTATTACTGTCATCAATTTAACAGTAATATAAGGATTACTGTAATTATTTTCCCACTCTATTGTTTTTTTCAAAGAATAGCATAAATTGACAGCAACTGTCCTGTAAATAGTTTCTACAGTAAGACAAAGCTGGAAATACAGCAATAATACTGCAAAAGTTATAAAATTGACAGCAACTTACTGTAAACTGTTTCTACAGTAAGCGTTTTCTGATAATACAGCAATAATACTGTGAAAACAACAGAAATCGTTTACAGTGCAGTGAGTGTATTTGAAAGCACTTTCTATGAATAATTAATAGTACACATATTAAGCATTTACACTGTAAGTAAAAAAAGAGTGCATGACATATAGCTAAATATTTTTAAATAAAATTAAAGAGCTCATACTATATATGGTTTAGCATTTGTTTTGCCATAGCTGGCGAACATCATATTCTTTCTGGTGAAGCTGCTCAACCAGTCTGTGTAGTCTTGCTGGTTAATAGTTTGTAAGCCTGGTGGAAAAACCAACACCAGTGTCTTTGAGTTCTGTCATTAGTTTCTTCTTTATAAAGTCCACTTTGCTGATTAAATTGCTCATTTTAACTAATTTCACACTTAATTGGCCAAACAAGCTATTATGTTCACAGGAGTTGCACAACCAGTCTCTATTTTGTTTGCCTTGCATCAGTTTAGCAATTGATCCTGAAGACTAAATGGATGCTATTTTGCTCACAAACATCATGCAAAAGTGCTAATTTAACATGCAGGCATCTTATTTAATTAGAACATAAATTAATATTTATTGAATTATGAATTACTCACTTGAAGAGCTGAAAATTGAAATGGAACGGCACCTGAAATAAATAATGACACAAAACACAATTGTCCGGTGCAGTATTTCATTAAAATGCCTTCATACTTCATTTCTTATCAAACTCAAGACATGCATGAAGTAATAATGAAAAGGCAAAGATGAGTGAACTTCTGACTGTGAAGTTGAGTTCGTACAGCGTTGAGGAAAACTAATATGAAGGATCTCAAACGGATGTTGGGTATGGAATAAGTTAAAGCCCCATATTACTCTGATCAGACTCAGATGGCAGGGAAATTTGAATTGCTTCCCCACCAAGTGATTACAAACAATAGTCCTGTAGAATGATCTGGAACATTTCAGCATTTAAAATAAATAAATAAATAAATTCCAGTCAAATTAAAGTTTCCAGTCATTATTGTGTCATCATTCAGTTCCTGTCAGTGCAATGTTGGGTCAGTTCAGTTCAACAACTATATAACGTTTGTTCTGAAACAAGCTCAGTTAAGCAGTAAGTTGGCGTACTGAAGTATCGTTATTCAGCTCGCCATGGAGTTGATCCAGAACATTCCAAGTTTGAACCTTTCCCCCAAACAAAAGATATCAAATGGCTTCCTTGGTATGTCCTTGGACGTTTCTGCATGTGCCTCTTGTTTTTGCTCCGTGGCTCACTGAACCCTGCAGGACCTCATCATAGCTAATCGTCCATCTGTCCATCCCTCAAGGGCAGGCCAACATTCCCTCAACTACGGCCAATCGGAATGCCAAGAAGACGTTTTTTTGGACATGCTTCCTGGCTTGTGGTTTGTCAAAGCATGAGGTTACAACACAATGGGGTCAACAGCCTTTTTGCTTCTTGGACTCCTAAATTTTTCACATGGGGGTCGAGCAGACGTGAGTTCATTCATCTCAGATCCCGTTCCCTGAGATCTGGCAGGCTGCGAAAAGGCTTGAACAGGAATGTGTTGACATTGGGTGTGCTTAATCTTGAGAAGCCCTGACAAAACTAAAAAAAAAAAAAAATATATATATATATATATATATATATTGTTTTAATCATTTAAAGGTGCAGTAGGTAACTTTTTTAAAAAGATATTTTTTACATATTTGTTAAACCTGTCATTATGTCCTGACAGTAGAGTATGAGACAGATAATCTGTGAAAAAATCAAGCTCCTCTGGCTCCTCCCAGTGCTCCTATTGCCATTTTCAGAAAGTCATCCGCTCCTGGTAAGAAACAACCAATCAGAGCTGCGGTCCGTAACATTGTTTGTGTTCAAAATGTAGAAAAATGTATATAATAAGCGAGTACACCATGAATCCGGAACTAATATTGAAACTAATATTGTCACAAACCTGGATTAAAATATGCTCAGTGTAATTTCATGGGTAGGTTCCCTTTCACCCCTCAGCTGTAAGTTTCTCAAATAATACTGATCCGTTTTTCTTTATACTCATTTATTGCTCAAGCATTTCCTATAATGCACCTATAATAAGTGTTTATATTCGGACTATTTTAGATTGCTTTGGGGGCACCGCGGCGGAGTAACCCAGTACCTTTGTGATTCTTCATAGACATAAACAGAGAGAAGTAGTTCCGGCTACGATGTTCTTCCACAAGACGCAAGCAGTTCTGTTTATTAACCGCTAGAGCGTCAAAAGTTACCTACCACAGCTTTAATTGTTTAGCAGATATTGGCCGAAATGTTTTTGGGTGTGGCCCATAAAATGTTATCGAGCTGTATCTTGTGAAAACAATGTTCAGATTTCACAAAAGTTGGCATGCATTGACTATAGGACATTATGAGGAAATCGGCCAAATTGCATGAACTTCCGATATATATATATATATATATATATATATATATATATATATGATAATTCTTTTTTATAAATCTATTAAATAACTGCTAACATTTATTACTAATAAATAAATCTTAGGATTTATTAATAAATGAATACCAACTGCTAGGCCACGGCTTCAACATCTGCTTTACTGGCAGTGCGCTTCAACTTTAATCTGCTCTGCTAGCAGTTTTTCCACTTTAGCTCAAGTGCTTGAGCTTATTTTGTGTACTGACACTTTTTTTTTCCCTCTGAAGATTATGCTCTATAACATCCCTGCGGCAAAAAATATCACAAGTTCTAAGTAGTTATGCTTTTAATAATCCATTTCCTGCCCCCTGACGATTTTGTTGATTTCTGGAGCCTATCTTTCATTGCACTCTTCTTTTCTCATGTTGTCTGCGCTACATTTCTCGGTAGCAGATGTCCTGTAAAATCTCCCAGGATGCTGTTGATAAATTCTTTCCATTTGCTATCAGCGTTCCCTCTCCTTCATCACCTGCCTATCTACGCTTTGGTGCATGAATCATTTAATTTGTCATGCAGAGCGTCTGTAGGCATGCGTTATGGCACAAGTGGAGCACAATGGGAGACGCAACAAACAGATGGTTTGAAAATAATTTGAGATACCTGTTTGCCTTCTAAACCAAAACCTGTTAGGATGCTGGATGATTTTAGGCTTTATTAGCTTTCTTAGAAACTGGTTTTCCTTCACAGACATGGCCATGTGGTTACTACACATGTTCTGTGAGTGGAGAATGTGCTGGTGACCAGAGATTGAATTGTATATCATAAAATCGAGCAAAATGCATACTTGCTTATGTTTCTGGCGGCCTCAGGCACACATATGATATACAGTCCATTATGGCCACAGCACTCACGGGAATAACCTTTGCCTTTACTTCAGGCGACTGGTTTCATATTTCACATCCTCAGAATGGATCAATAAACATCCAGATCATATCCAAACCTCTTTTATAGACTCCAAAGTGAACCAGGTCACAACAGACCTACCTGGACAGATTGTTAAACTCTAAGGGGTTTTGCTTCAGTTCATGAATGTCCATTAACAGACTGACACTTTAAGCGTGTCTCTGAAAGTTGGTTAATCAGCTGTGGGCCACATCAGTGGCAGCGACACCCAGCGTTAGCTAATATTGTCACAAACCTGGATTAAAATATGCTCATGCAGTGTAATTTCATGGGTAGGTTCCCTTTCACCCCTCAGCTGTAAGTTTCTTGATTAATACTGATCAGTTTTTCTTTATACTCATTTATCGCTCAAGCATCTCCTGGTCTGGTTCTGACATTAATAGCTGTATTATATATTTATGGTCTCACCATGGGGAATTTTTCATTGCATTATCTAACAAAAGGAAACACATACAAACTAATTTACAGAGAAAGGCAAACAAATAATATTAAAACCAAATTATACATAAAGGGAAAAAATAAAAATGACAATTATTCTAATGTAATAATAGGCTACAGATTACATAAAATCTACAAAATACATAATTTTAATAAGAATAAATAAAAAAAGTTATTGTTTTAATGTGAATAATGAAGTGCATAAATACGCAAAATTACATAAAGTGAAAAAAAAAGATTAAAGAAAATTTAAGCAATAATAATAAAACCTTTTAAATTCATAATAAAATATATATTTTTCATTAAATATATGATGCATAACGATATGCCAGTACAAAGAGAATAAAGATATGTAATATTATAATATCATCGCTCAGTCTCTCTCCTCTCTCTCTCTTTTAAGCAGTGATCGGGTCAGTGATGCTCAGACAGACAGAGGAGCGCTTGGATGAAGGCTTCGTCGCAGTGTGCAGCGTTCATTCCTGACGCGTCTGTCTACATCTGAACCCACCGGACGAACGGGGACTAGATAACTTACAACGGAAGACTTGATCAGATATGGAAACGCGTGCCGTGCTGCATTAATTAAAGAAGGGGACATTTCAGTGATGCCGGCATCCAGAGAGCGTCTGTGTTGTAGTTCGTAGCAGCGCGCGTGGTGAAGTTGGATTGCGGATCGCTTATTGTATCGATCTTGAAACACAACCCGAGCCGTTCTGACACCGCGGATGTGTCGGGGTTGTGTATGGGATGTGATTGAGAAGACGTTCTCTTTACACCGAGCGATGCGTTTCTGTCGTCTCTGACACCTGACGGGGATGTATGCAAATAAATGAGCTTAGTTTAGCGTTATCATCACGCTTGTGTTTATGTACATTTCACTGATTCGACTGGAGGAGACAGAGATGAATTGACGGCACTCGCGCATTACTTTAGTGAACATCCTGAGCATTTCGGAGAAATACATGCTTGTATTATCAGAATAATCTGTAACCATTTGTATTTTTGCAGTTGAGTTCTTTAAACTGTTTTATTCTCTCTCTCTCTCTTTCGCTAGTTTGAGGAGCCAGACTGTGCTTCATGTGGTGATATCCAACTTTACATGCTTTATTGAAGTTAGAAATACGATTTATTATGACTGAATCAATCTGAATACACCTTACATCAAACGAACGGGTTAAATCGAGTGGAAATAGGACACATTTAACTTTGAATTGCACAAACTTGCAAAAGGACTATCATGAAGATGTTTCACGGATTGTTGTAACTTCCATAAAGTGTCACTAGGTCCATCTATGCAGCTTCTCGTAAAGATCAGCTGACCATCTAAGGGCGTGCATTTCTTCCAAACGTCTAAATATCTGTACCTACTTCAATCAAAGAGCTTTTAAACTTCAAAGAACATGGATATTAAAACAGAGTCTGAAGACAATCTGGACTGCGACCAGCCTGTGCCCATTGAAGTCTTCGCCAGCAGGTCCACGCTCCATGGCATCTCGCACATGTTCAGTTATGAGCGCCAGTGCATCAAGCGATGCATCTGGATAATGTTTTTCATGGGTTCGTTTTCGTTCCTGCTGCTTGTTTGCGTGGACCGCATCCAGTTTTACTTCCAGTACCCCCATGTCACCAAGCTGGACGAGGTCACGGCACCAATGATGCCGTTTCCCGCCATTACCTTCTGCAACCTGAACTCTTTCCGCTTTAGTCGTGTGACGCGCAACGACCTGTACCACGCGGGCGAGCTGCTCGCGCTGTTAAACGGCAGGTGAGTTGTGTATAACACATTTTTAAATTAAGACAATGAAAAGGACAATGGTTGTTTTAAAACAGCCACAGAACAAACGTGTTACTAGAGATATTTTACTTAGATGTGTTTGTATGGTTCGTTTCTGTGGCAAGTGCGCTATTATTGTTTTGGCGGGACAAACGCCTACACCATGAGTAGCTACATTATTCTTATGTTTTTAGAAACATATGTAAAAAAAAAAAGTGCACCAATAAACATTGGTTTTAATGAAAGGTATGTAAACAAAAATTTTGTGACCACAAACTGTTGTCGCCATTTTATTTGATTTATATAACTGTCAAGCTCTATAACTTAATACAGGGAAGATGTAAACCGTTTTATAGAAGCTAATACTTTTGTTAATTTTGGCGAAATATCGCACCATGAGCCCAGATATTTTTATCTTTATTAAGACAGTTTTTCTGTTATAATTTATACAGGACCAAGACATTGTAAGCTCAAATACCCTACGATTTGTTTGGATATGTTAAAGGTTTTACTTTTTGAATAATATATAGCCTATAGTAATCATAGCCTATGGTTCCATCACATTTGATAAGGTTCGTAAGAACTTATAAGAAACGATTTAGCGTTTTATTTACTCTTATTTACTTTTGTGGTATTTCACATATTAGCTATTTTTTCTGAGGTAATTGGAAGTGGTATTTAAAAGAGTTTGTATTGGTTGTAGCTTATATTTTCAATATTACACAGACGGTTTTTAAAAACACTTGGAAACAGATCATTGGTTGTTGACAGAGATAAATGATCTGTTTTATCTCAAGGTTTAAGTCTGTGTGATTCTCTGAACTCTGATTATTGTTTGTCAGAATTTGGTTTCCGTCATACACTCTTTGTAATTCAATCAAAATCTGTATTTTAGCTTAAAACGTAAGCTGTAAACATCCTGCCTCGTTGAAAAAGAGAGGAGACTTAGAAGGCTGACTTGCCTGTCTGCAAATGAAAAATGATTTCATCCCCTCAGGTGTTGAAAGCCCTGGGTGAGGACTGACGTGAATCATCATTGATTTGATGTAACTGATAACACCATGTCTTGTGCTTGTGGTAAAAGCGCAGCCATTAGAGAAGCAGAAGTTGTGCTCTGCGTTTGGATTCTTCTCTCAGGACTGTGGTTGTCACTCTGCGGTCCAGAACTCATTGAACACATCAGTGTTTATTGGCAGTACAATCGGTCTCATTACTTTTCAATAACAACACATTTGGCAGGAATGAATAATTGATGCCAGGTTTAGATTTTCAACTAATATTCACTTGGCTAGATTACTTTTTGGACGTATATCTGAAAGCGTTCTGGTGTGCTGTTTATTCATGAATAAACAGCTCATAAATCAGTTCCAGATTGAAGCTTCATTTCTGATCTTTGAAATTTTGATTGGTCTGTTTATATAAGCATTATGTTTATGCTCTTGAGTGTAGATTTTGGTCTCTTGTGGAGACACAGCTGGGTTTCCACCACTCTGCTTTTATGCGCATTTCGAAGTATCGCATCAGAATCGAGTGATGGAAACGCAGAATTTTAAATAAAAATGCCTTAATTCGCAAAAAAGTTTTTACGCTTGCATTAGGTGGTTTTTGACTTGTGCGCAAAAGGATTAATGTGAATAATGGGAGATGGAAATGCATTTTGCGAATAAATTCCTGCAAGCGCATAAAAAAAAAAGTCATGTGACTTTGCGCTATGGGATGGTAAATCCTGACAAACCAGTGGACAGATCTCATTCCACAGTATCTGAAATGTTGTTATGGTCATTCTGAAATGCCCGATTCATTGTGTTTCGTCTGCTAGTGGTGCAAGTCATTTATTATATAGGAAACTTATTATATTCAGTAGCTTCTCCTGCTTTTCTTAGTGATATATAGTGCCGATTTATCAGGAAGTGATCATTTTGTTTTCTTTGACTTGTTGGATGCAAACGCTCCTTGTTTGGAAATGTTTAGTATGATATTCCAATTTTGCGCATAAGTTAAATTCGCAACTTTGCATGGAAACCCGGCTACTGTTGTAGGAGAAACAGTATACAAGTGCCATGGCAAGTCTCAGTTAGTCTAGTATAGAACGCATAGTCAGGTATTTTTTTTTTTTTTTACTTAAAATGCACAAAGCATGCACAAAATATGATTGTGGTTTTGCACAGCTTGTCAGTGAACAACGGCCCTGTGTAGTAAATGCTAAATTGTAAATTACATGCATTAAATATCGCATACGATTTTATCGCGCAGCCCTAGTTTTTACATTGGAAGTGTATATATAAGGATGCAATCAGTTCTAAATTTGCAGTGTGTCTGTGCCATTGCTTGAAGATCATGCACTACTTGAGTAAGATACAGTGACAGCTCCGGCCGATAGTTATCGTGGCGTGACAGGCAGGACTGTCCTGCTTTATTCTCTCTGGGAATTATTAGCAGATGTCATCACAGCTCCATTGAGTCTATTAGAGAAGCTTCAGTGCCGATCACATTCACAGGCAAAGCAAAAGTGATGCCCCTCAGTCCGTCACAGCAGCATTATATGTTAATGATCCCAAATATACGTTACATAGGAATTGTGTGTGTGTGTGTGTGAGGTCATGTGATTACTGTTATTATCTTCTTATTGCATATATTCTAAAATATAATTGTATACTTTATACTACTATTATATACTACATACTACTTTTATTAAATAGTAGGAATTGTACAATCTGTCTGTTGTGCAGTGCAGTGTTTAAGATGACGTGACCTGAAAGAATCCGGATGTCAGTGAGTGACAGTCAGATCATCTAATAGATCTTTTAAAGCGCCTCACTCATCTTCAAAGATCGTTGGATCGGTGTAAATGAGATCAGGTGTGCTGCGCTTCTTTCAGATTTGAATAGTCTTTGTGTCGAGGTTGAACACCCAGAGCATTTCAGTTGACTTATCTTCATGCTTGCTGACAATCAACTAACTAACTCCTAAGTTAATTTCTGCCTATTGTCTTGCTTAATTAGTTCTGTTCCTTCCACCAGCCAAGTAGAATATTTTACAGGTGAATGATTAATGCAGAAAATCTGAATATTGGAAAGTTCAGGGAATATAAGGCAAGGAAAAAATATGAAATGACTAGAGCGTGTAGAGTCAGAAAGTTGACAGATTGCGTGTTGTAGCTTCAGAGACGGCCCATGATCTCTAAGACACGTCCTATGTAAGCACATGAGCACAAATGCTTTTAGCTATGCTAGCTCAAATGCGCAAGATGTTTCGTTTGCAAATATATTAGAATGCAGTTTGTAATTCAACTCAAGTGTGTTGTCAGCACCGCTACGAGGGACGCAACATTAGCATAAACTCTTCTTCTACTGTCAGTTTTCGCTTTCAGCTCAAATATTGTCATGAAAGAGCAGAGTTTCTTCTGTTGAGAATCTTATTGAGAAAGTTCAGTTTATATCCAGCATCCAGAATAGTAATACATTTTACTTTAAGTACTTTGATTTACTAGAATAGCTAGAATTATTTGTGTAGTATATTAACACTTTATAGTATATTAAGTTTATTAATATGTAATTAGAAATTGATATTAGATTTTTATTTTGTAATAAATATATATACAATTTAAAATATACGAATATGTAGATGTATTACAAAATACTTAAATATATTAGAATTAAAATCGTTTTAATATACTATTTCATTATTTTATTAAATAGAAATATGAATTATAATAAAATAACTTTAGTAATAAAACATGAATATAGTTATAAATGTACTATAAAAAGAATATTAATTAATATCAATTAGTTATAATATTATAATTATAGAAATGGATATATACACTCACAGTAATTATGTAATGCATATTATATTAGTAAAATAATATATGAATAATAATATATCATATATAAAATGAATATTAATAAATTAATAATTACATAATAATTTATATAATACGATTCATATTAAGAAATGTGTATGCCCACATGTATACAAATATACAGTACATGTGTAAGTATAGATACTAGTAATCCTTTAAATAATATAATGCGCACACATTTTGTTTTGGCAGCATTTAATCTACTAATATTTGTGATTTGGATGGGGGAAAATGACACCAGAGAAAAGAGATGTGAAGTTTTTGAAAGCGAGTCTGTTTTCATACCATCAACATCCGTTTCTCAGTTGTTCTTTGGTGCAGGTCTAAGAACTGATGGACAACAGCAAGACGTCGTTCGATTCCCTCCATTAGTCTGAGCTGTTACAATATGTCTTTGCAGCTGTGAATCAGTGCGGCCAAAGATCTGTGACGTGAACACATCCACCTGAACACATTCCCACAAACACATCTATGGACATCATTTGACTTCACCAGGGGAAAAAAAGCAATTCGCTGTGCTGCGCTGATGGGATATTTTTGGTCTATCGATCCAGTGTTGTGTTTTGCCTGAGGCTCAGTAAGAGAGAACCGCTGCACAACATATTAAAATGTCACTAGAACAATCTCAATTTTCCAGCACAGGAATCGCGAGCGCGACTCCCGCCCGTCAGCATGTTTTTCCAAAACGCAGCCTGAAATGTGCTCGTCGACATGTGGCCTCATCGTTTTTAATACACTAAACCAGTTTTCTCTCTGGATCTGTTGCTGAATTGAGCTGTGAATGTTTTAGATAGCCTTCATATACAATGAAATCTATTGACTTAACTCTGTGAAGCTGACTGTATTGTATTTGATATGCACATTTTTAAAGCCCGTTCACAAACAAAGGATAACTTTAACGATAAAAATATAGTTTTAAAAATGGTCCTAAACTTAAAACAATAGCAAGTCACACTACAGCTATAACGATAACTTTTACAACAATTTTTGTTCCAGCTGCTGAGTGATAAAACATTGACAGCCAATTAGAATCCATCCTGCTTTAAGAACTCGTTCATTTAAAGCAGTGCACTAATAAACAGAACATTATTGTGTGCTGGTGTGAACACTAATATAGCTAGCCTTCTTGGTGTGAAGGGGCCGTAAGGTTTCTAAATTATCAGCAGGATCAGAACTTTGCTGAAAAACTTGTTGTACACAATCTATTTCGTGCCTTCTGTGGTCTGATTGATAGTTCCTACTTTAGCAAGTTCACTGAAAAAAAGTTTGTTGTAGAAAGAGTTTTCACTTGGAAATTGCTCACAGGTTTTGGAATTAATTATAATGACTTATTTACAACTTCAAAGTTTGCATAAAATAAAGAGTAATGATGCTTCTTCACCATCTTCTACATTTAACAACATCAATGCAGGACAAATAATATTAGCCAATAATGTCAATACCAATAATCAATAATATTAATACCAATAACATCCACTTTTCTCAATCCAATATTATTCCAGATCCAAAATCAAGTTCCGACTCCATTATTTTGCACGAAATATTTTAACTCAGAAATGCATGGCATTATGTTATGCATTATGAGTTAAATGTGTTGTGCATTGTTACTTTTTAGTTTGTTTTGTCACGTTGTAATTGCAAAGCCGGTCACACACCAGACAAGAAGTGCAGTTCCAAATCTAGAACAATTCGTACAACAAGTGGCAAACACGATGTAGCTGGGTGCTGCGGACAGATGCCAAATGGCACCGCCGGTATGCGTAAACTCATAGAAAACTGTTTTCGAATTTTTAAGACGTGGCATGGTGCGGCTTCTCGTCTGGTGTGCGCCCGCCTGAAGGTTATGTTTAGCAAAATGCATTGTGGGAACTAGTTTAGTATTACGCATCTTTTGAATTTTTTTTTTAGTGACATTTTTGCAAATATAGTCGATTATCATAAATGTGGATACTGTGCACAGTATATATATACTATATTGTGCACAACTTTTTTCCTTGACTGTTATTAGTAGGGCTGCATGATAAATCACAAAGTTATGGTTTATTAATGTCTACACCTACCACAACCCTAAACCTACCCTTACAGTAATGCAAATACAGTAATTTTGTGTTATATTTGCGGTTGTAGCCAGAAGGGATACAGCTACAGGAAACCAACAATAGTTTTTTTCTACCAATTAATTTGCGTTTTTAAAGTCTACTCCTACCCCAACCCCAACCCTAAACCTACCCTTACAGTAATGAAGATACATTAAATACCATTGTTTAGCATAAGAAAAAGGACGCGATATTGATGTGCGCATGTGCAGTAAACCCTGGTAGGAAAATCTGACTGGTAGGATAAAATGTCAGGACACCGGTTCTGTAATCAAAGTTAAATTTCCATCACTTGCGTGCTTTCTCATCGAGCAGCATTTACTACACAGAGCTGTCATTCACTGACAAGCTGCGCAAGATTTACCACCGATTACATTAGTCAACAGTATTTTTGTATTATTTTAAATAATATACATCTGTTTTGATTGGTTGCAATTTCCTGGTATTTGAAACATCCATTTGGTTTGTTTACAAAAAACTCACACAATTCTCTGCAATGTTACTTCCTGTTGCCATGCCGTGAAAAGCCAGTGTTGCTACGGTAAGAGACAAGGCATAGCGACCGGGAGCCGAAGGGGCTTCAAAGGGATTGGAGGGTTGACAAACGGAAGCAATTAACTTGTGTCTCATAAGCCATGTGATAAACAAGGATTTATCCCCATGTAATTAGCTATGTTTGTGAAACTGCGCCGGTTCTGTGTTGATATAAAGGCCCCGTTGTGCTAACTGGCTCTCTGTCATTTCAAGCATTTGCGTCTGGGAAATGCTTCTGTGAGGCTTCACAGCCTGGAAATGGTAATGTTATTCTTGAGAGAGTTTAACAGAGCAGGTGGAAGAGCAGAACAAGACGGTGTTGTGGCTAAAGGGCTTGTTTGGTGACAGAATGGATGGTTTCAGAGTGTTAGCATGGCTGAATGGATAGTTCACCCCAAAAATAAACTTCTGTCATGATATTCTTACCCTCATGGCATTTCAAACCTGTATGTGCTTCCTTTGTTGAACATAGTTTGAAGAATGTGGGTAGGGAAACTGGTCCCTATTGACTTACATAGTATGGGAGAAATACCATGGAAGTCGATGGGGATCTGAAATTTTTCAATATGTATTCTTTTGTGGTCGACAGAAGAAAGAAACTCACATAGGTTTTAAATAAATTAAGGTTAGGCAAATTGTATTTTGGATTAGTCTTCCGTATGATGGTGTGCTGGTTTCCTAACAGGCTTTTAGCTAGCCACCAATCACCAACTTTAAAGGGGGGGGGGGGGGGGGGGGTGAAATGCTATTTCATGCATACTGAGTTCTTTACACCGTTAAAGAGTTGGATTCCCATGCTAAACATGGACAAAGTTTCAAAAATTAAGTTGTATGTTTGAAGGAGTATTTCTGTTCCAAAAATACTCCTTCCGGTTTGTCACAAGTTTCGGAAAGTTTTTTTCGAGTATGTGCCTGTGTGACGTTAGATGGAGCGGAATTTCCTTATATGGGTCCTGAGGGCACGTCTGCCGGAAGAGCGCGCGCTCCCGTATAGCAGAGCACTGAGAGCACAACAGACTTCACTGATCAGAGCGAGAGCGTCGCGAAAAGTCACAAAAGGAGTGTGTTTTTGGTTGCCAGGGCAAGACAACCCTGCACAGATTACCAAAATAGAAACGGCATTAAGGGACCAGTGGATGAAGTTTATTTTTACAGAGCATCAACGGAGTTGTGCAAGTGTTTTTGTTTTTTCCCTGCATTTCGAAGATGCTTGTTTTACAAACAAGGCCCAGTTTGACGCCGGATTTGCACATCGTTTATTTCTTAAGGATAATGCAGTCCCAATGAAAAAGGGTCACGATCGTGTTTTGGAACCGCAGGCGGTGAGTAAAACTGCTTCAAATATCTCTATGTTGTTAACTTAGCTATCGGCGTGTAAGCACATCAAGTAAACAACATGCAATGTTGTCATCAAACTGCACTTTCCTCATGTACAGCTTAAAAAAAAAAAAAAAAGACGACAAAGTGGAACTTAGTCATTTTCCAAAAACGCTAAGCAAATATATACAGTTTCAGTACATACCACATAGAGACGTCTTTGCTGAGGCTGCTCTTGTTAAATTTCAGCCTCCGGATCTGATTCTGGATCATAAATATACGGCTGAATCTGACTGTTAGCCATGGTTTGTTTTGGTTGGTTTTTTTACTCAGCTTCCACATGCTCTCAACGCAAAAGCCTACTGGCGCTCGTGATTCTTTAGCTCCGCCCACACGTCACGCCTCCAGCCGGTCGTGTTTTTCTGGGAAAAATCGGTACAGACTATCTTTCTCTTATGAATATAATAAAACCAAAGACTTTTTGGAGTTAGGAAGGTTGCAGTACTACTCTATAGGTACTCAAGATTAACAGGATATTGAGTGAAAACGAGCATTTCACCCCCCCTTTAACTTCTAACCTGGATAAACCAGATTTCTAGTTGGTGCACCATCTACAGTAGACTGGTACCACTGGCATCTAAAACCCGTTTGACTTGCTTTTTCTTTATTTTTTACTGTGAAACACAAAAGAAGTCAATGGGGTCCGAAAACATCATTAAACCCCATTGACTTTAACTGTCTTTTAATTTTTGGGTGAACTATCCCTTTAAGTTGCATGAAAACTAACACGGTTGCTTTTTTTTATACTAGTTTTAAGTATGACGGTGTGCTGGTTTCCCAACAGACTTCAACAAGCAACTTTAACCTGGTTAATCCAGAAGTAATTAGTCCACCAGCACCAAAACAGAATTTAAATGTATAATTCACACCAAATTAAGCTTTGGTCACCACCTTTATGTTGTTCATAACCTGTTAGTGACAGACTTTCTAATATGAAACGTAAAAGAAGATATTTTGAAGAATATCAGTGAAAATCAAAGTGGTCCAAAACAAACATTGGATCCCATTGGCTTTCCCTGTTTTTCTCTTTAACTAGCAAAAATCATCCTGGACTTGCATGGAAATTCAAGTTTAATATACAGTACGGCGTCTATGTGTGCTGCATTTGTTTACTGCTTTAATACACAGCCAAACTGCACAATAGGAGATATTCATTGTTCATATTCAAGTTGTTGGCTTCCAGAATAACACCAGCATTGTGAGGGACTCTTGCTTTAAATCTCCTGGAAGACTTTTGAGACTTCCCAAACAGTTCATTCTCAGAGTTAATGCACAATATCGGGGCATTTGTTGTGGAGTGACGTTTAATCAAGCCGCATCACCTCTCCTGTAAGCTGAGAAGTCTCTTTGAGATAAACCAGTGTTTATTCTGTGCTGAAAGTGCGATGAGGAAGATGCTCTGTTGTTAGTTATACCATCTTTGAAAAATGAACATGCTTATGGCCCATAATCCAATTGTGCCTTTCCCAACTCCACTTACAGAGGTTCATGCTGATTACTTTAGGGAGTTCTGGCAGGGCAATATTAAAGATTTACACACACACACAGAGCAGCCGCCAAGAGAATAAATACAGAAACATCCCAGCTCAGTTGGAGTTCCTGGCGCCATCTGCTTCCTGTTGCCATCATCAAAACGTGAGTCTGAATGAAGACCCACTAGAGCAGGAGAAGGTGAAAGAGCGCTGAAGAACCATGATACAAAGGCAAGACACTACAGACAAAACCATTGTTTCATTCAGTGGTCAGTTTTGAGATTTTGGACCATTTATTTTCTTAAAGACCAGCTAATGAAGCAGTATCTAAATGCAAAGCTTTCAATATTGACTCAAATAGTCTCGCTCTGAACTGACTTTGTCACACTGCTTTGTAAATAACCATATTCTCGGTCTAACAGAGAGAAATAGCACTCCACTCACGCTCACAGGTAGGCCTCACAAGCGAACTGCTCCCAGCAGGCATTTAATAAGAAAGTTGTAACAGGCCACAGGTTGAGATTCAATATTCTCTAAAGGTGAATAAATCACAAATGCCAGATTTTGATGTGGGCTTACTTAGAGACAGAAAAAATCCACCCGTTGAAGTGGAGATGGTGAAGTCGGTGGTCTTAAATTGAGTTCATCTTGAGCTGTGGTCAGTCTTACAGAGCTGTTGGTCTTCTGTGTGCCTGTTATTAGCAAAGCAAGATATAAAGGGTGAGGCTAGCAGGTTCTCCACTAAGCTGTAGTAAAGTCCCTTTCAAGGAAAGTCTGATCACTTGTGCAGAGTCCCTCCCCCAAAGGACCAGCATTCTGTAAAGACTGATGATTGGCTATTTTGACTGGAAGGCGGGACTTCCTTCATTACGGTGGCCATATTGAGCATTGCACTTTTCCCCTTTCATAGTAATGTGAGTAGACCGTGTTTGTATGTCTATGTATGTTTCTATAGTCTTTGGCAGTGGTCGATCCCACACTCGTGCTTGTTTGTTTCAGCTTGCAGTCCAAAGTTTGCTCAGTTTTTTTCGTGAGTAATCTTCGGTACACAATCGATGACATTCAGTTGAGACTACAAACTCACACGTAACTCGGGGAAAACACGTTTTCATTGTCTTTGCACAGGACCACTGTTATCACATCAATCCTCCTGGTTTTGAGAGGTGCTAACAGTGTTTCTGGGAGTAGCTGAAAGGAAATCCACGCAGGATCATGTCAGAGGAGCAGTTGGAGGATTTTCAATTTAGTTTTGGCCGTTTGCCACTCTTTCCAAAATCAGAGAGAGGACGAGAAACTATTGTGAGCTGGAAACAAACTTGACTCACAGTTTTGGCTTTTATGCAAGATAAAATCTAAATTGAGTATTTACTATTTACTGTTTGTTCTTGGTCTTATTGAGTGTTTTATTTGAAAGAAAAACAAAATTTTATTTTAAAGAAAGAATTAAAAATGTTTGTCTTTGTAATCGTTCATTAAATTAAATAGAAATATCAAGGCAAAATAGCATTATCAACATATTTAAAACTGACTATATGGTTTATACAGTGCATTTCTGGTCTTGTTGTTAATGTTTAATCTCATAATAATAAAAAAAAAATATTTCAAGAATGACCATTTACTTAAATTTAAAGATTTGAGTCAAAATAGTATTATTGACGTAGTCAAAATTTACTATGCATAAAATGTATCTACTTTACAATATATAATTCTGGACTTATTCTGAATGTTTCATCTCTTATTTTAAAGAAATTAAAAAAAAAAAAAAACTTAAACCATGGAAAAAATGTCTGTAATTTTTTATAAAAAATTAAACAGAAATATCAAGACTAAGTTAAAATAGTATTTTTAAAATAGTAAAAAAAATGACTAATTCCCTTTTTTTAAATTAACTATTCAAAATCTTGAAGTACATTTAAAGATATAGATTTACTGTTTTAGTAATCTTTCATCAGAATTACACTGAAATATTAAGATGTAAGTCAATAATATTGATAAAGTCAAAACTGACTTGGTTAATATATGTTACAGGTGTTATTGTGAAATATATTTAATCTGTTTTTTTGTTTTGTTTTTTAAAGAGAAACAAACCAAAAATGTTTGTCTTCATAATCTGTCATCAGAAATTAAATATCAAGATGCAAGTCAAAATAGTATTAATTCGTACTAGTTTTTAATAATTAGTATTATTACAGGCAGAATCAAAAATGACTATCTACATATTGTTGTTATCTATGAATAAAGTAAAGCCCTGCGCATTATTTTGTTTTGTTAAACTGTAGTTGTGAAGTGAAATGGCATGTGAATGAAGTTTCACGTTGATTTGAAATATTGCTGTCTTTTTTAAATGAAAAAGATTTGGTTTGAAGAGAATGATTAACATGCCACTTATGATATCCCAGCTAATGAGATCTGCTTCAAGCTTGATGAAATCCACAGCTAACTGACGTTATTGTTCTGACTTGTGGTAATTAATAGCGAGCCCCCCAAACAGGAATTTCGTCCCGTCATGTTACGCACCCCCCTACAGTAAACACAAGATGTTCTCAGCGTCATGCATGTGCATGTGAATGCTATGTGCTCTGATGCTATGAAGAAGAAAAGACTGAAATTCTGAATGTGTCTTCTATTGTCATGTTAGTTTTTATTGAGGTAAAAGAAAGAAATCGATTCTATAATACAGCTATGTTGAATCAGAGCAATTGGATAGCTCGGATCCTTAGATGAGATGTTTGAGATCATACTGAGATCTTTCACTTCTGATTGCAGACAAATCTGAGATCTCTTCTGAAACTTATTTGAGATTACTAGGGTCTTAGGGGAAACTCCTTAAAAATAATCATCAATAATTAACTATCGTCGTGAATTTTTGCTTTAAAGCTTTCAATCTATTTAATGAGAATGATCAAAAATCATACTAGAATTTTTTTTTTATTATTCATAAATTCAGGAGACTTTATATTACCTTCTCATTTGTGACCCTGGAGCACAAAACCAGTCTTAAGTCGCTGGAGTATATGTGTAGCAATAGCCAAAAAAAACAACAACATTGTATTCAAGTTGGGTCAAAATTATAAATTATTATTTTATTCCAAAAATCATTAGAATATTAAGTGAAGATCATGTTCCATGAAGATATCAAAACTTATTTTTTGCTTAGTATTATGCATTGCTAAGAACTTAATTTGGACAACTTTAAAGGTGATTTTCTCAATATTTAGATTTTTGTTTTTTTGCATCCTCAGATTCCAGATTTTCAAATAGCTGTATCTCGACCAAATATCGTCTGATCCTAACAAACCATATGTCAATGGAAAGCTTATTTATTCAGCTTCCAGATTATGGATATGGATAAACCTCAGTTTCGAAAAACTGACCCTTATGATTTGGTTTTGTGATCTAGGGTCACATATGCATTATAATAGTATTGCATTTTATTTATTTATTAAATCACCATGTCAGAGTGAAGTAGTGAGTTTTAATATCACAATGTTAATATAATGTGTGTGTGTGTGTGTGTTTGTATATATACACACACACACACACACACTGAGGGAGGTCTGTGAATAGGGCAGGCGTACAATGGGAGCCCGTCAAGTGCTCTGGTTGTGGTCAGTGTGGACAGCGGGGAACTGACAGCGGTGCAGACTAAGAGGATAATGGGCTGGGAGTGAGACGGGGACGGCTCTCTCTGTGTGTGCTGGCGTGTCTCTCTCGAGTCCGTCTGTCTCACCACCTCCATTAATCTTTTACTTTGGTCTGCAGCTGCCTGACAGCTCGTCTGTGCAGCGAGGGGTTCGAGGAACAGCGACTGAAGGATACTGATGGTCTGACGGAAATTAAACCCCCTCCTTCAAACAGATGTTTTCACACCTGTTTGCTCTCATAAACACCATATGATGTTTCTTACATGTTTCAGAGACTAAACACGTTTTGCTAATTTTATTCAATTAACATGTCACAATATGACTTTATCCAATCTGTTTAATAACATCGCATGTCAGTTACATGAAAGAGTGATGTTTAGTATGAGATTTCAATCTGGCAACCCCATGTTTATTTCCAATCAGCGAGTGGAATCTGTGGTCACGCCGTTAAGGGAGTCTTAATTGCGAGGTTAATTATCTGCGTCACGGCTGAGGTGTGAGCAAACATACTCGTGTGATCTGGGAGCAGTGTTTGGCAGTTGTTTTATTGAGTCTTTTCCTCCTCATCCTTATAGCATCAACGTTTTTAAAACATGAGAACAAAAGAGTCATTTATTCATTTTGTTGTGGCCGCGCATGCGCAACATCCTTTTGTTCGTTGTTTTTCTAAATCTTTTGCTGGATTAGTATACCCAAATTACATATATGTGACGCTGAACCACAAAACCAGTCATAATATTTTTTCAAAACATCATCCGAAAGTTGAACAAATAAGCATTGCATTGATGTATGTTTTGTTCTGATCAGACAATATTTGGCTGAGATACAACTATTTGAAAATCTGGAATCTGGAGTGCAAAAAAAATAAATACAAATAAATAATAAAAAATCCTAATATTTCCAAATGAAGTTTTTAGCAATGCATATTACTGATAAAAAAAATTATTTTTATATATTCACATTAGGAATTTTACTAAATATCTTTATGGAACATGATCTTTACTTAATATCCTAATGATTTTTGGCATAAAAAAATAATAATTTTGAACCATACAATGTATTTTTGGCTATTGCTACAAATATTTGCCAGAGACTCAAGACTGGTTTAGTGCTCCAGGGTCACAAGCCTTTATGACTTTATTACTGTGCGCTTTATTATACGCAAGCTGCCTACTCCCAATCCCAATGCAGCCCTCAACTGTGAAGTGTCATATCGGTGAACAATTGCTGCTTATGATACTTGTAGTGCACTTCAAACTAAACAACATTCTGCTTACGATGTTATAAAATTACGAGGTGATTTAGTTGACATGCTTTATGCCTCTATAAACAATACCATTTTATGTCAAGAATGTTATAATGTTATCAAAATGTAAAATGAGTTGATGGTAAATGTTCTTTGGCTAGTCATATAACTTCTTATACATGTAATCACTTGCAAAATCTCTTCATATATGGAGTTCTTAAATTATTGATGCATTCACATTCATTGTCAAGCACACTAAAGTACTTAATTAACACAATTTGCTGCCTACTTCAAATGAATACTTTTTTTTTTGTATATTTGTTAACTTTAATATGTTGCATTTGAGTGAAAACTTGCATATTACTTGAGATTTCACATCACGGTCTGTCAGGTCTGGAAGTTTAGTGTTTTTTTGTTTAGTTTTTTTCTGTTGAGGGCAGACAGGAAAGTATGGGAGTATGTCCATTGATGGTACCATGGTAAGTGATTGTCATTCAGTGTGCTAGACTCTACATGCTTTTCTAAAGGAAGGCATCTTATCTTATCAGGTATGAGATCCGCGATACACACTTGGTGGAGGAGAGCGTTATGATGACCCTGAAGGATAAGGCGGACTTCTCCGTCTTCAAGCCCCGTCCCTTCAACATGCGCGAGTTCTACGATCGAACGGGCCACGACATTAAAGAAATGCTGCTGTCCTGCTACTTCAGAGGAGTCGAATGCAGCGCCGAAGACTTCTCAGTGGTAAGAACGGAAAAGGACGGAATCTGATTGGTGGTGACTGGAACTATGGGAAAAATTTTTGTTTTCTTGTCTGTATTTTGGTTTTTTTTTGTACTATAGATTTTTTTGGACTTGTCTTCTTAAGGTCATGTGTTGAGTTCATACAGTTGTACTAAAGCGAGCATTGCTGCCTAGTGAGATAGTTAGAGATTATTTCTACCTGTGAGGTCCTATCGATCTGATCCTCAGGTAATATCATTAAGAGGCCTCACTTAAAAGATTCCTTTATTCCCCTGGTGATCCACGGATAAGAATTCTGGAATGGGGTCTTGCTTTATCTGATTGATGGCATCTGTAGAGGGAAAGTTGTTTTATTTTCCAGTATAGATGTTATAACTTTTTTTTTTTTAAGCACAATTTTTTTTTATCCAAACATGTACGGTTGCAAAAATTGCAGTTTTGTAGAGTGCAATGATAACTTTTGATTGACCATGAGCATTTAATAAAAATTAGTTTAAAGGTCCCGTTCTTCGTGATCCCATGTTTTAAACATTAGTTAGTGTGTAATGTTGTTGTTAGAGTATAAATAATATCTGTAAAATTCTAAAGCTCAAAGTTCAATGCCAAGCGAGATATTTTATTTAATAGAATTCGCCTACAACGAACGACCCGTTTGGAATACATCCCTCTAGTTTTTTGACTAACCTCCGCCCACATGAATACACAAAAAAGGGGGTGTGGTCTTTTTGCGCTCCGACGGAGTAGAAGAAGAGGTGCGTTTGAATAGTGTGTTTGTCACCATGTCGTCAAAACGCTGTTATTTTCATCTCGGAGCCCAATCACCTTTGTTTGGGCTTCCCAGGGACGCTGTACTTGGAGATTAATGGTTACAATTTATGTTTAACTCGGTTCCTGAAAATTATAATCCACATGTAAAACTATGTGCAGCACATTTTGCGGAGAACAGCTTCCTAAATCTCAATCAGTTTAATGCCGGATTCGCACAAAGATTATTCTTGAAAGATGGAGCAGTTCCCTCTTTGTCTGGAGAAGGTGTTGTTTATGGACCACAACCGGTAAGTGTATTTTATTATTTAAGTTGGTGCGTTTAACAGTTTCTGTTAATTTATTACACAAAGGGCAACGCTGTTTAGCTTTGTTAACTAGATGTTAGGGCTGTGCAAAAAAAAAAAAAAGTGATTTTCATGTGCATCTCGTCAGTAAAAACGCTCCTGTGATTATAAGTAGATCTCCAGCGCATGCTCCTGCCCACTTGCTTCTCAAAACTAGCCAATCGCGTTTGCAGGAGGGCAGCGCGCGCTCAGCTGCTGTCGAATCACAACACAGGAACCGCTGGCACAATCAGCACTCGTCACGTATTTCTGAAGGAGGGACTTCATAGAACAAGGAAGACATCAGCCCATTTTTGTGACAGTGAAAACAGCGGTATACAGATAGGTAATTGTGAAAAATACTGTGTTTTTGACATGCGAAACATAAACACATATTGAATATTGAACACTGTAAACACAATCAAAGCTTCAAAAAAGCATGAAAAACGGGACCTTAAATTATTTAT